>NW_027371254.1:0-29162 GCF_046119375.1 Phyllobates terribilis
TGAAGCTACTGACTGAATGAAAGGAGCTGGCATCTCACTCTCTTTGAATCTTCTTTATCATGCTAGGATTAGCAGGAAAAAAGCAAAAAATTTTCAGATTGCACCTTGCAATGTGGAGATATTACTGTTTGTGCATTTACAATATTCATTGATTTTTGCCATTGAAAAACATGTTTTTCATATACCAGAAATGTTTGAAGCTACTGACTGAATGAAAGGAGCTGGCATCTCACTCTCTTTGAATCTTCTTTATCATGCTAGGATTAACAGGAAAAAGCAAAAAATTTCAGAATTGCACCTTGCAATGTGGAGATATTACTGTTTGTGCATTTACAATATTCATTGATTTTTGCCATTGAAAAACATGTTTTTCATATACCAGAAATGTTTGAAGCTACTGACTGAATGAAAGGAGCTGGCATCTCACTCTCTTTGAATCTTCTTTATCATGCTAGGATTAACAGGAAAAAGCTAAAAATTTCAGAATTGCACCGTGCAATGTGGAGATATTACTGTTTGTGCATTTACAATATTCATTGATTTTTGCCATTGAAAACATGTTTTTCATATACCAGAAATGTTTGAAGCTACTGAC
Source organism: Phyllobates terribilis (assembly GCF_046119375.1). Classification (NCBI taxonomy): domain Eukaryota; kingdom Metazoa; phylum Chordata; class Amphibia; order Anura; family Dendrobatidae; genus Phyllobates; species Phyllobates terribilis. The sequence goes on from NW_027371254.1 coordinate 596, forward strand.
TGAATGAAAGGAGCTGGCATCTCACTCTCTTTGAATCTTCTTTATCATGCTAGGATTAGCAGGAAAAAGCAAAAAATTTCAGAATTGCACCTTGCAATGTGGAGATATTACTGTTTGTGCATTTACAATATTCATTGATTTTTGCCATTGAAAAACATGTTTTTCATATACCAGAAATGTTTGAAGCTACTGACTGAATGAAAGGAGCTGGCATCTCACTCTCTTTGAATCTTCTTTATCATGCTAGGATTAACAGGAAAAAGCTAAAAATTTCAGAATTGCACCGTGCAATGTGGAGATATTACTGTTTGTGCATTTACAATATCATTGATTTTTGCCATTGAAAAACGTTTTTCATATACCAGAAATGTTTGAAGCTACTGACTGAATGAAAGGAGCTGGCATCTCACTCTCTTTGAATCTTCTTTATCATGCTAGGATTAGCAGGAAAAAGCAAAAATTTCAGAATTGCACCTTGCAATGGTGGAGATATTACTGTTTGTGCATTTACAATATTCATTGATTTTTGCCATTGAAAAACATGTTTTTCATATACCAGAAATGTTTGAAGCTACTGACTGAATGAAAGGAGCTGGCATCTCACTCTCTTTGAATCTTCTTTATCATGCTAGGATTAACAGGAAAAAGCAAAAAATTTCAGAATTGCACCTTGCAATGTGGAGATATTACTGTTTGTGCATTTACAATATTCATTGATTTTTGCCATTGAAAAACATGTTTTTCATATACCAGAAATGTCTGAAGCTACTGACTGAATGAAAGGAGCTGGCATCTCACTCTCTTTGAATCTTCTTTATCATGCTAGGATTAACAGGAAAAAGCTAAAAATTTCAGAATTGCACCGTGCAATGTGGAGATATTACTGTTTGTGCATTTACAATATTCATTGATTTTGCCATTGAAAAACATGTTTTTCATATACCAGAAATGTTTGAAGCTACTGACTGAATGAAAGGAGCTGGCATCTCACTCTCTTTGAATCTTCTTTATCATGCTAGGATTAACAGGAAAAAGCAAAAAATTTCAGAATTGCACCTTGCAATGTGGAGATATTACTGTTTGTGCATTTACAATATTCATTGATTTTTGCCATTGAAAAACATGTTTTTCATATACCAGAAATGTTGAAGCTACTGACTGAATGAAAGGAGCTGGCATCTCACTCTCTTTGAATCTTCTTTATCATGCTAGGATTAGCAGGAAAAAGCAAAAAATTTCAGAATTGCACCTTGCAATGTGGAGATATTACTGTTTGTGCATTTACAATATTCATTGATTTTTGCCATTGAAAAACATGTTTTTCATATACCAGAAATGTTTGAAGCTACTGACTGAATGAAAGGAGCTGGCATCTCACTCTCTTTGAATCTTCTTTATCATGCTAGGATTAACAGGAAAAAGCTAAAAATTTCAGAATTGCACCGTGCAATGTGGAGATATTACTGTTTGTGCATTTACAATATTCATTGATTTTTGCCATTGAAAAACATGTTTTTCATATACCAGAAATGTTTGAAGCTACTGACTGAATGAAAGGAGCTGGCATCTCACTCTCTTTGAATCTTCTTTATCATGCTAGGATTAGCAGGAAAAAGCAAAAATTTCAGAATTGCACCTTGCAATGTGGAGATATTACTGTTTGTGCATTTACAATATTCATTGATTTTTGCCATTGAAAAACATGTTTTTCATATACCAGAAATGTTTGAAGCTACTGACTGAATGAAAGGAGCTGGCATCTCACTCTCTTTGAATCTTCTTTATCATGCTAGGATTAACAGGAAAAAGCAAAAAATTTCAGAATTGCACCTTGCAATGTGGAGATATTACTGTTTGTGCATTTACAATATTCATTGATTTTTGCCATTGAAAAACATGTTTTTCATATACCAGAAATGTTTGAAGCTACTGACTGAATGAAAGGAGCTGGCATCTCACTCTCTTTGAATCTTCTTTATCATGCTAGGATTAACAGGAAAAAGCTAAAAATTTCAGAATTGCACCGTGCAATGTGGAGATATTACTGTTTGTGCATTTACAATATTCATTGATTTTTGCCATTGAAAAACATGTTTTTCATATACCAGAAATGTTTGAAGCTACTGACTGAATGAAAGGAGCTGGCATCTCACTCTCTTTGAATCTTCTTTATCATGCTAGGATTAGCAGGAAAAAGCAAAAAATTTCAGAATTGCACCTTGCAATGTGGAGATATTACTGTTTGTGCATTTACAATATTCATTGATTTTTGCCATTGAAAAACGTTTTTCATATACCAGAAATGTTTGAAGCTACTGACTGAATGAAAGGAGCTGGCATCTCACTCTCTTTGAATCTTCTTTATCATGCTAGGATTAGCAGGAAAAAGCAAAAAATTTCAGAATTGCACCTTGCAATGTGGAGATATTACTGTTTGTGCATTTACAATATTCATTGATTTTTGCCATTGAAAAACATGTTTTTCATATACCAGAAATGTTTGAAGCTACTGACTGAATGAAAGGAGCTGGCATCTCACTCTCTTTGAATCTTCTTTATCATGCTAGGATTAACAGGAAAAAGCAAAAAATTTCAGAATTGCACCTTGCAATGTGGAGATATTACTGTTTGTGCATTTACAATATTCATTGATTTTTGCCATTGAAAAACATGTTTTTCATATACCAGAAATGTCTGAAGCTACTGACTGAATGAAAGGAGCTGGCATCTCACTCTCTTTGAATCTTCTTTATCATGCTAGGATTAACAGGAAAAAGCTAAAAATTTCAGAATTGCACCGTGCAATGTGGAGATATTACTGTTTGTGCATTTACAATATTCATTGATTTTTGCCATTGAAAAACATGTTTTTCATATACCAGAAATGTTTGAAGCTACTGACTGAATGAAAGGAGCTGGCATCTCACTCTCTTTGAATCTTCTTTATCATGCTAGGATTAACAGGAAAAAGCAAAAAATTTCAGAATTGCACCTTGCAATGTGGAGATATTACTGTTTGTGCATTTACAATATTCATTGATTTTTGCCATTGAAAAACATGTTTTTCATATACCAGAAATGTTTGAAGCTACTGACTGAATGAAAGGAGCTGGCATCTCACTCTCTTTGAATCTTCTTTATCATGCTAGGATTAGCAGGAAAAAGCAAAAAATTTCAGAATTGCACCTTGCAATGTGGAGATATTACTGTTTGTGCATTTACAATATTCATTGATTTTTGCCATTGAAAAACATGTTTTTCATATACCAGAAATGTTTGAAGCTACTGACTGAATGAAAGGAGCTGGCATCTCACTCTCTTTGAATCTTCTTTATCATGCTAGGATTAACAGGAAAAAGCTAAAAATTTCAGAATTGCACCGTGCAATGTGGAGATATTACTGTTTGTGCATTTACAATATTCATTGATTTTTGCCATTGAAAAACATGTTTTTCATATACCAGAAATGTTTGAAGCTACTGACTGAATGAAAGGAGCTGGCATCTCACTCTCTTTGAATCTTCTTTATCATGCTAAGAGGAGCAGGAAAAAGCAAAAAATTTCAGAATTGCACCTTCAATGCGGAGAAATTACTGTTTGTGCATTTACAATATTCATTGATTTTTGCCATTGAAAAACGTCCAGAAATGATTGAAGCTACTGACTGAATGAAAGGAGCTGGCATCTCACTCTCTTTGAATCTTCTTTATCATGCTAAGAGGAGCAGGAAAAAGCAAAAAATTTCAGAATTGCACCTTGCAATGCGGAGAAATTACTGTTTGTGCATTTACAATATTCATTAATTTTTGCCATTGAAAAACATCATGTTATTCATATACCAGAAATGATTGAAGCTACTGACTGAATGAAAGGAGCTGGCATCTCACTCTCTTTGAATCTTCTTTATCATGCTAAGAGGAGCAGGAAAAAGCAAAAAATTTCAGAATTGCACCTTGCAATGCGGAGAAATTACTGTTTGTGCATTTACAATATTCATTGATTTTTGCCATTGAAAAACATCATGTTATTCATATACCAGAAATGTTTGAAGCTACTGACTGAATGAAAGGAGCTGGCATCTCACTCTCTTTGAATCTTCTTTATCATACTAAGAGGAGCAGGAAAAAGCAAAAAATTTCAGAATTGCACCTTGCAATGCGGAGAAATTACTGTTTGTGCATTTACAATATTCATTGATTTTTGCCATTGAAAAACATGTTTTTCATATACCAGAAATGTTTGAAGCTACTGACTGAATGAAAGGAGCTGGCATCTCACTCTCTTTGAATCTTCTTTATCATGCTAGGATTAGCAGGAAAAAGCAAAAAATTTCAGAATTGCACCTTGCAATGTGGAGATATTACTGTTTGTGCATTTACAATATTCATTGATTTTTGCCATTGAAAAACATGTTTTTCATATACCAGAAATGTTTGAAGCTACTGACTGAATGAAAGGAGCTGGCATCTCACTCTCTTTGAATCTTCTTTATCATGCTAGGATTAACAGGAAAAAGCTAAAAATTTCAGAATTGCACCGTGCAATGTGGAGATATTACTGTTTGTGCATTTACAATATTCATTGATTTTTGCCATTGAAAAACATGTTTTTCATATACCAGAAATGTTTGAAGCTACTGACTGAATGAAAGGAGCTGGCATCTCACTCTCTTTGAATCTTCTTTATCATGCTAGGATTAACAGGAAAAAGCTAAAAATTTCAGAATTGCACCGTGCAATGTGGAGATATTACTGTTTGTGCATTTACAATATTCATTGATTTTTGCCATTGAAAAACATGTTTTTCATATACCAGAAATGTTTGAAGCTACTGACTGAATGAAAGGAGCTGGCATCTCACTCTCTTTGAATCTTCTTTATCATGCTAGGATTAACAGGAAAAAGCAAAAAATTTCAGAATTGCACCTTGCAATGTGGAGATATTACTGTTTGTGCATTTACAATATTCATTGATTTTTGCCATTGAAAAACATGTTTTTCATATACCAGAAATGTTTGAAGCTACTGACTGAATGAAAGGAGCTGGCATCTCACTCTCTTTGAATCTTCTTTATCATGCTAGGATTAGCAGGAAAAAGCAAAAAATTTCAGAATTGCACCTTGCAATGTGGAGATATTACTGTTTGTGCATTTACAATATTCATTGATTTTTGCCATTGAAAAACATGTTTTTCATATACCAGAAATGTTTGAAGCTACTGACTGAATGAAAGGAGCTGGCATCTCACTCTCTTTGAATCTTCTTTATCATGCTAGGATTAACAGGAAAAAGCTAAAAATTTCAGAATTGCACCGTGCAATGTGGAGATATTACTGTTTGTGCATTTACAATATTCATTGATTTTTGCCATTGAAAAACATGTTTTTCATATACCAGAAATGTTTGAAGCTACTGACTGAATGAAAGGAGCTGGCATCTCACTCTCTTTGAATCTTCTTTATCATGCTAAGAGGAGCAGGAAAAAGCAAAAAATTTCAGAATTGCACCTTCAATGCGGAGAAATTACTGTTTGTGCATTTACAATATTCATTGATTTTTGCCATTGAAAAACGTCCAGAAATGATTGAAGCTACTGACTGAATGAAAGGAGCTGGCATCTCACTCTCTTTGAATCTTCTTTATCATGCTAAGAGGAGCAGGAAAAAGCAAAAAATTTCAGAATTGCACCTTGCAATGCGGAGAAATTACTGTTTGTGCATTTACAATATTCATTAATTTTTGCCATTGAAAAACATCATGTTATTCATATACCAGAAATGATTGAAGCTACTGACTGAATGAAAGGAGCTGGCATCTCACTCTCTTTGAATCTTCTTTATCATGCTAAGAGGAGCAGGAAAAAGCAAAAAATTTCAGAATTGCACCTTGCAATGCGGAGAAATTACTGTTTGTGCATTTACAATATTCATTGATTTTTGCCATTGAAAAACATCATGTTATTCATATACCAGAAATGTTTGAAGCTACTGACTGAATGAAAGGAGCTGGCATCTCACTCTCTTTGAATCTTCTTTATCATACTAAGAGGAGCAGGAAAAAGCAAAAAATTTCAGAATTGCACCTTGCAATGCGGAGAAATTACTGTTTGTGCATTTACAATATTCATTGATTTTTGCCATTGAAAAACATGTTTTTCATATACCAGAAATGTTTGAAGCTACTGACTGAATGAAAGGAGCTGGCATCTCACTCTCTTTGAATCTTCTTTATCATGCTAGGATTAACAGGAAAAAGCAAAAAATTTCAGAATTGCACCTTGCAATGTGGAGATATTACTGTTTGTGCATTTACAATATTCATTGATTTTTGCCATTGAAAAACATGTTTTTCATATACCAGAAATGTCTGAAGCTACTGACTGAATGAAAGGAGCTGGCATCTCACTCTCTTTGAATCTTCTTTATCATGCTAGGATTAACAGGAAAAAGCTAAAAATTTCAGAATTGCACCGTGCAATGTGGAGATATTACTGTTTGTGCATTTACAATATTCATTGATTTTTGCCATTGAAAAACATGTTTTTCATATACCAGAAATGTTTGAAGCTACTGACTGAATGAAAGGAGCTGGCATCTCACTCTCTTTGAATCTTCTTTATCATGCTAGGATTAACAGGAAAAAGCAAAAAATTTCAGAATTGCACCTTGCAATGTGGAGATATTACTGTTTGTGCATTTACAATATTCATTGATTTTTGCCATTGAAAAACATGTTTTTCATATACCAGAAATGTTTGAAGCTACTGACTGAATGAAAGGAGCTGGCATCTCACTCTCTTTGAATCTTCTTTATCATGCTAGGATTAGCAGGAAAAAGCAAAAAATTTCAGAATTGCACCTTGCAATGTGGAGATATTACTGTTTGTGCATTTACAATATTCATTGATTTTTGCCATTGAAAAACATGTTTTTCATATACCAGAAATGTTTGAAGCTACTGACTGAATGAAAGGAGCTGGCATCTCACTCTCTTTGAATCTTCTTTATCATGCTAGGATTAACAGGAAAAAGCTAAAAATTTCAGAATTGCACCGTGCAATGTGGAGATATTACTGTTTGTGCATTTACAATATTCATTGATTTTTGCCATTGAAAAACATGTTTTTCATATACCAGAAATGTTTGAAGCTACTGACTGAATGAAAGGAGCTGGCATCTCACTCTCTTTGAATCTTCTTTATCATGCTAAGAGGAGCAGGAAAAAGCAAAAAATTTCAGAATTGCACCTTCAATGCGGAGAAATTACTGTTTGTGCATTTACAATATTCATTGATTTTTGCCATTGAAAAACGTCCAGAAATGATTGAAGCTACTGACTGAATGAAAGGAGCTGGCATCTCACTCTCTTTGAATCTTCTTTATCATGCTAAGAGGAGCAGGAAAAAGCAAAAAATTTCAGAATTGCACCTTGCAATGCGGAGAAATTACTGTTTGTGCATTTACAATATTCATTAATTTTTGCCATTGAAAAACATCATGTTATTCATATACCAGAAATGATTGAAGCTACTGACTGAATGAAAGGAGCTGGCATCTCACTCTCTTTGAATCTTCTTTATCATGCTAAGAGGAGCAGGAAAAAGCAAAAAATTTCAGAATTGCACCTTGCAATGCGGAGAAATTACTGTTTGTGCATTTACAATATTCATTGATTTTTGCCATTGAAAAACATCATGTTATTCATATACCAGAAATGTTTGAAGCTACTGACTGAATGAAAGGAGCTGGCATCTCACTCTCTTTGAATCTTCTTTATCATACTAAGAGGAGCAGGAAAAAGCAAAAAATTTCAGAATTGCACCTTGCAATGCAGAGAAATTACTGTTTGTGCATTTACAATATTCATTGATTTTTGCCATTGAAAAACATGTTTTTCATATACCAGAAATGTTTGAAGCTACTGACTGAATGAAAGGAGCTGGCATCTCACTCTCTTTGAATCTTCTTTATCATGCTAGGATTAACAGGAAAAAGCAAAAAATTTCAGAATTGCACCTTGCAATGTGGAGATATTACTGTTTGTGCATTTACAATATTCATTGATTTTTGCCATTGAAAAACATGTTTTTCATATACCAGAAATGTCTGAAGCTACTGACTGAATGAAAGGAGCTGGCATCTCATTCTCTTTGAATCTTCTTTATCATGCTAGGATTAACAGGAAAAAGCTAAAAATTTCAGAATTGCACCGTGCAATGTGGAGATATTACTGTTTGTGCATTTACAATATTCATTGATTTTTGCCATTGAAAAACATGTTTTTCATATACCAGAAATGTTTGAAGCTACTGACTGAATGAAAGGAGCTGGCATCTCACTCTCTTTGAATCTTCTTTATCATGCTAGGATTAACAGGAAAAAGCAAAAAATTTCAGAATTGCACCTTGCAATGTGGAGATATTACTGTTTGTGCATTTACAATATTCATTGATTTTTGCCATTGAAAAACATGTTTTTCATATACCAGAAATGTTTGAAGCTACTGACTGAATGAAAGGAGCTGGCATCTCACTCTCTTTGAATCTTCTTTATCATGCTAGGATTAGCAGGAAAAAGCAAAAAATTTCAGAATTGCACCTTGCAATGTGGAGATATTACTGTTTGTGCATTTACAATATTCATTGATTTTTGCCATTGAAAAACATGTTTTTCATATACCAGAAATGTTTGAAGCTACTGACTGAATGAAAGGAGCTGGCATCTCACTCTCTTTGAATCTTCTTTATCATGCTAGGATTAACAGGAAAAAGCTAAAAATTTCAGAATTGCACCGTGCAATGTGGAGATATTACTGTTTGTGCATTTACAATATTCATTGATTTTTGCCATTGAAAAACATGTTTTTCATATACCAGAAATGTTTGAAGCTACTGACTGAATGAAAGGAGCTGGCATCTCACTCTCTTTGAATCTTCTTTATCATGCTAAGAGGAGCAGGAAAAAGCAAAAAATTTCAGAATTGCACCTTCAATGCGGAGAAATTACTGTTTGTGCATTTACAATATTCATTGATTTTTGCCATTGAAAAACGTCCAGAAATGATTGAAGCTACTGACTGAATGAAAGGAGCTGGCATCTCACTCTCTTTGAATCTTCTTTATCATGCTAAGAGGAGCAGGAAAAAGCAAAAAATTTCAGAATTGCACCTTGCAATGCGGAGAAATTACTGTTTGTGCATTTACAATATTCATTAATTTTTGCCATTGAAAAACATCATGTTATTCATATACCAGAAATGATTGAAGCTACTGACTGAATGAAAGGAGCTGGCATCTCACTCTCTTTGAATCTTCTTTATCATGCTAAGAGGAGCAGGAAAAAGCAAAAAATTTCAGAATTGCACCTTGCAATGCGGAGAAATTACTGTTTGTGCATTTACAATATTCATTGATTTTTGCCATTGAAAAACATCATGTTATTCATATACCAGAAATGTTTGAAGCTACTGACTGAATGAAAGGAGCTGGCATCTCACTCTCTTTGAATCTTCTTTATCATACTAAGAGGAGCAGGAAAAAGCAAAAAATTTCAGAATTGCACCTTGCAATGCGGAGAAATTACTGTTTGTGCATTTACAATACTCATTGATTTTTGCCATTGAAAAACATGTTTTTCATATACCAGAAATGTTTGAAGCTACTGACTGAATGAAAGGAGCTGGCATCTCACTCTCTTTGAATCTTCTTTATCATGCTAGGATTAGCAGGAAAAAGCAAAAAATTTCAGAATTGCACCTTGCAATGTGGAGATATTACTGTTTGTGCATTTACAATATTCATTGATTTTTGCCATTGAAAAACATGTTTTTCATATACCAGAAATGTTTGAAGCTACTGACTGAATGAAAGGAGCTGGCATCTCACTCTCTTTGAATCTTCTTTATCATGCTAGGATTAACAGGAAAAAGCAAAAAATTTCAGAATTGCACCTTGCAATGTGGAGATATTACTGTTTGTGCATTTACAATATTCATTGATTTTTGCCATTGAAAAACATGTTTTTCATATACCAGAAATGTTTGAAGCTACTGACTGAATGAAAGGAGCTGGCATCTCACTCTCTTTGAATCTTCTTTATCATGCTAGGATTAGCAGGAAAAAGCAAAAAATTTCAGAATTGCACCTTGCAATGTGGAGATATTACTGTTTGTGCATTTACAATATTCATTGATTTTTGCCATTGAAAAACATGTTTTTCATATACCAGAAATGTTTGAAGCTACTGACTGAATGAAAGGAGCTGGCATCTCACTCTCTTTGAATCTTCTTTATCATGCTAGGATTAACAGGAAAAAGCAAAAAATTTCAGAATTGCACCTTCAATGCGGAGAAATTACTGTTTGTGCATTTACAATATTCATTGATTTTTGCCATTGAAAAACGTCCAGAAATGATTGAAGCTACTGACTGAATGAAAGGAGCTGGCATCTCACTCTCTTTGAATCTTCTTTATCATGCTAAGAGGAGCAGGAAAAAGCAAAAAATTTCAGAATTGCACCTTGCAATGCGGAGAAATTACTGTTTGTGCATTTACAATATTCATTAATTTTTGCCATTGAAAAACATCATGTTATTCATATACCAGAAATGATTGAAGCTACTGACTGAATGAAAGGAGCTGGCATCTCACTCTCTTTGAATCTTCTTTATCATGCTAAGAGGAGCAGGAAAAAGCAAAAAATTTCAGAATTGCACCTTGCAATGCGGAGAAATTACTGTTTGTGCATTTACAATATTCATTGATTTTTGCCATTGAAAAACATCATGTTATTCATATACCAGAAATGTTTGAAGCTACTGACTGAATGAAAGGAGCTGGCATCTCACTCTCTTTGAATCTTCTTTATCATACTAAGAGGAGCAGGAAAAAGCAAAAAATTTCAGAATTGCACCTTGCAATGCGGAGAAATTACTGTTTGTGCATTTACAATATTCATTGATTTTTGCCATTGAAAAACATGTTTTTCATATACCAGAAATGTTTGAAGCTACTGACTGAATGAAAGGAGCTGGCATCTCACTCTCTTTGAATCTTCTTTATCATGCTAGGATTAGCAGGAAAAAGCAAAAAATTTCAGAATTGCACCTTGCAATGTGGAGATATTACTGTTTGTGCATTTACAATATTCATTGATTTTTGCCATTGAAAAACATGTTTTTCATATACCAGAAATGTTTGAAGCTACTGACTGAATGAAAGGAGCTGGCATCTCACTCTCTTTGAATCTTCTTTATCATGCTAGGATTAACAGGAAAAAGCTAAAAATTTCAGAATTGCACCGTGCAATGTGGAGATATTACTGTTTGTGCATTTACAATATTCATTGATTTTTGCCATTGAAAAACATGTTTTTCATATACCAGAAATGTTTGAAGCTACTGACTGAATGAAAGGAGCTGGCATCTCACTCTCTTTGAATCTTCTTTATCATGCTAGGATTAGCAGGAAAAAGCAAAAAATTTCAGAATTGCACCTTGCAATGTGGAGATATTACTGTTTGTGCATTTACAATATTCATTGATTTTTGCCATTGAAAAACATGTTTTTCATATACCAGAAATGTTTGAAGCTACTGACTGAATGAAAGGAGCTGGCATCTCACTCTCTTTGAATCTTCTTTATCATGCTAGGATTAACAGGAAAAAGCAAAAAATTTCAGAATTGCACCTTGCAATGTGGAGATATTACTGTTTGTGCATTTACAATATTCATTGATTTTTGCCATTGAAAAACATGTTTTTCATATACCAGAAATGTTTGAAGCTACTGACTGAATGAAAGGAGCTGGCATCTCACTCTCTTTGAATCTTCTTTATCATGCTAGGATTAACAGGAAAAAGCAAAAAATTTCAGAATTGCACCGTGCAATGTGGAGATATTACTGTTTGTGCATTTACAATATTCATTGATTTTTGCCATTGAAAAACATGTTTTTCATATACCAGAAATGTCTGAAGCTACTGACTGAATGAAAGGAGCTGGCATCTCACTCTCTTTGAATCTTCTTTATCATGCTAGGATTAACAGGAAAAAGCTAAAAATTTCAGAATTGCACCGTGCAATGTGGAGATATTACTGTTTGTGCATTTACAATATTCATTGATTTTTGCCATTGAAAAACATGTTTTTCATATACCAGAAATGTTTGAAGCTACTGACTGAATGAAAGGAGCTGGCATCTCACTCTCTTTGAATCTTCTTTATCATGCTAGGATTAACAGGAAAAAGCAAAAAATTTCAGAATTGCACCTTGCAATGTGGAGATATTACTGTTTGTGCATTTACAATATTCATTGATTTTTGCCATTGAAAAACATGTTTTTCATATACCAGAAATGTTTGAAGCTACTGACTGAATGAAAGGAGCTGGCATCTCACTCTCTTTGAATCTTCTTTATCATGCTAGGATTAGCAGGAAAAAGCAAAAAATTTCAGAATTGCACCTTGCAATGTGGAGATATTACTGTTTGTGCATTTACAATATTCATTGATTTTTGCCATTGAAAAACATGTTTTTCATATACCAGAAATGTTTGAAGCTACTGACTGAATGAAAGGAGCTGGCATCTCACTCTCTTTGAATCTTCTTTATCATGCTAGGATTAACAGGAAAAAGCTAAAAATTTCAGAATTGCACCGTGCAATGTGGAGATATTACTGTTTGTGCATTTACAATATTCATTGATTTTTGCCATTGAAAAACATGTTTTTCATATACCAGAAATGTTTGAAGCTACTGACTGAATGAAAGGAGCTGGCATCTCACTCTCTTTGAATCTTCTTTATCATGCTAAGAGGAGCAGGAAAAAGCAAAAAATTTCAGAATTGCACCTTCAATGCGGAGAAATTACTGTTTGTGCATTTACAATATTCATTGATTTTTGCCATTGAAAAACGTCCAGAAATGATTGAAGCTACTGACTGAATGAAAGGAGCTGGCATCTCACTCTCTTTGAATCTTCTTTATCATGCTAAGAGGAGCAGGAAAAAGCAAAAAATTTCAGAATTGCACCTTGCAATGCGGAGAAATTACTGTTTGTGCATTTACAATATTCATTAATTTTTGCCATTGAAAAACATCATGTTATTCATATACCAGAAATGATTGAAGCTACTGACTGAATGAAAGGAGCTGGCATCTCACTCTCTTTGAATCTTCTTTATCATGCTAAGAGGAGCAGGAAAAAGCAAAAAATTTCAGAATTGCACCTTGCAATGCGGAGAAATTACTGTTTGTGCATTTACAATATTCATTGATTTTTGCCATTGAAAAACATCATGTTATTCATATACCAGAAATGTTTGAAGCTACTGACTGAATGAAAGGAGCTGGCATCTCACTCTCTTTGAATCTTCTTTATCATACTAAGAGGAGCAGGAAAAAGCAAAAAATTTCAGAATTGCACCTTGCAATGCGGAGAAATTACTGTTTGTGCATTTACAATATTCATTGATTTTTGCCATTGAAAAACATGTTTTTCATATACCAGAAATGTTTGAAGCTACTGACTGAATGAAAGGAGCTGGCATCTCACTCTCTTTGAATCTTCTTTATCATGCTAGGATTAGCAGGAAAAAGCAAAAAATTTCAGAATTGCACCTTGCAATGTGGAGATATTACTGTTTGTGCATTTACAATATTCATTGATTTTTGCCATTGAAAAACATGTTTTTCATATACCAGAAATGTTTGAAGCTACTGACTGAATGAAAGGAGCTGGCATCTCACTCTCTTTGAATCTTCTTTATCATGCTAGGATTAACAGGAAAAAGCTAAAAATTTCAGAATTGCACCGTGCAATGTGGAGATATTACTGTTTGTGCATTTACAATATTCATTGATTTTTGCCATTGAAAAACATGTTTTTCATATACCAGAAATGTTTGAAGCTACTGACTGAATGAAAGGAGCTGGCATCTCACTCTCTTTGAATCTTCTTTATCATGCTAGGATTAACAGGAAAAAGCTAAAAATTTCAGAATTGCACCGTGCAATGTGGAGATATTACTGTTTGTGCATTTACAATATTCATTGATTTTTGCCATTGAAAAACATGTTTTTCATATACCAGAAATGTTTGAAGCTACTGACTGAATGAAAGGAGCTGGCATCTCACTCTCTTTGAATCTTCTTTATCATGCTAGGATTAACAGGAAAAAGCAAAAAATTTCAGAATTGCACCTTGCAATGTGGAGATATTACTGTTTGTGCATTTACAATATTCATTGATTTTTGCCATTGAAAAACATGTTTTTCATATACCAGAAATGTTTGAAGCTACTGACTGAATGAAAGGAGCTGGCATCTCACTCTCTTTGAATCTTCTTTATCATGCTAGGATTAGCAGGAAAAAGCAAAAAATTTCAGAATTGCACCTTGCAATGTGGAGATATTACTGTTTGTGCATTTACAATATTCATTGATTTTTGCCATTGAAAAACATGTTTTTCATATACCAGAAATGTTTGAAGCTACTGACTGAATGAAAGGAGCTGGCATCTCACTCTCTTTGAATCTTCTTTATCATGCTAGGATTAACAGGAAAAAGCTAAAAATTTCAGAATTGCACCGTGCAATGTGGAGATATTACTGTTTGTGCATTTACAATATTCATTGATTTTTGCCATTGAAAAACATGTTTTTCATATACCAGAAATGTTTGAAGCTACTGACTGAATGAAAGGAGCTGGCATCTCACTCTCTTTGAATCTTCTTTATCATGCTAAGAGGAGCAGGAAAAAGCAAAAAATTTCAGAATTGCACCTTCAATGCGGAGAAATTACTGTTTGTGCATTTACAATATTCATTGATTTTTGCCATTGAAAAACGTCCAGAAATGATTGAAGCTACTGACTGAATGAAAGGAGCTGGCATCTCACTCTCTTTGAATCTTCTTTATCATGCTAAGAGGAGCAGGAAAAAGCAAAAAATTTCAGAATTGCACCTTGCAATGCGGAGAAATTACTGTTTGTGCATTTACAATATTCATTAATTTTTGCCATTGAAAAACATCATGTTATTCATATACCAGAAATGATTGAAGCTACTGACTGAATGAAAGGAGCTGGCATCTCACTCTCTTTGAATCTTCTTTATCATGCTAAGAGGAGCAGGAAAAAGCAAAAAATTTCAGAATTGCACCTTGCAATGCGGAGAAATTACTGTGCATTTACAATATTCATTGATTTTTGCCATTGAAAAACATCATGTTATTCATATACCAGAAATGTTTGAAGCTACTGACTGAATGAAAGGAGCTGGCATCTCACTCTCTTTGAATCTTCTTTATCATACTAAGAGGAGCAGGAAAAAGCAAAAAATTTCAGAATTGCACCTTGCAATGCGGAGAAATTACTGTTTGTGCATTTACAATATTCATTGATTTTTGCCATTGAAAAACATGTTTTTCATATACCAGAAATGTTTGAAGCTACTGACTGAATGAAAGGAGCTGGCATCTCACTCTCTTTGAATCTTCTTTATCATGCTAGGATTAGCAGGAAAAAGCAAAAAATTTCAGAATTGCACCTTGCAATGTGGAGATATTACTGTTTGTGCATTTACAATATTCATTGATTTTTGCCATTGAAAAACATGTTTTTCATATACCAGAAATGTTTGAAGCTACTGACTGAATGAAAGGAGCTGGCATCTCACTCTCTTTGAATCTTCTTTATCATGCTAAGAGGAGCAGGAAAAAGCAAAAAATTTCAGAATTGCACCTTCAATGCGGAGAAATTACTGTTTGTGCATTTACAATATTCATTGATTTTTGCCATTGAAAAACGTCCAGAAATGATTGAAGCTACTGACTGAATGAAAGGAGCTGGCATCTCACTCTCTTTGAATCTTCTTTATCATGCTAAGAGGAGCAGGAAAAAGCAAAAAATTTCAGAATTGCACCTTGCAATGCGGAGAAATTACTGTTTGTGCATTTACAATATTCATTAATTTTTGCCATTGAAAAACATCATGTTATTCATATACCAGAAATGATTGAAGCTACTGACTGAATGAAAGGAGCTGGCATCTCACTCTCTTTGAATCTTCTTTATCATGCTAAGAGGAGCAGGAAAAAGCAAAAAATTTCAGAATTGCACCTTGCAATGCGGAGAAATTACTGTTTGTGCATTTACAATATTCATTGATTTTTGCCATTGAAAAACATCATGTTATTCATATACCAGAAATGTTTGAAGCTACTGACTGAATGAAAGGAGCTGGCATCTCACTCTCTTTGAATCTTCTTTATCATACTAAGAGGAGCAGGAAAAAGCAAAAAATTTCAGAATTGCACCTTGCAATGCGGAGAAATTACTGTTTGTGCATTTACAATATTCATTGATTTTTGCCATTGAAAAACATGTTTTTCATATACCAGAAATGTTTGAAGCTACTGACTGAATGAAAGGATCTGGCATCTCACTCTCTTTGAATCTTCTTTATCATGCTAGGATTAGCAGGAAAAAGCAAAAAATTTCAGAATTGCACCTTGCAATGTGGAGATATTACTGTTTGTGCATTTACAATATTCATTGATTTTTGCCATTGAAAAACATGTTTTTCATATACCAGAAATGTTTGAAGCTACTGACTGAATGAAAGGAGCTGGCATCTCACTCTCTTTGAATCTTCTTTATCATGCTAGGATTAACAGGAAAAAGCTAAAAATTTCAGAATTGCACCGTGCAATGTGGAGATATTACTGTTTGTGCATTTACAATATTCATTGATTTTTGCCATTGAAAAACATGTTTTTCATATACCAGAAATGTTTGAAGCTACTGACTGAATGAAAGGAGCTGGCATCTCACTCTCTTTGAATCTTCTTTATCATGCTAGGATTAGCAGGAAAAAGCAAAAAATTTCAGAATTGCACCTTGCAATGTGGAGATATTACTGTTTGTGCATTTACAATATTCATTGATTTTTGCCATTGAAAAACATGTTTTTCATATACCAGAAATGTTTGAAGCTACTGACTGAATGAAAGGAGCTGGCATCTCACTCTCTTTGAATCTTCTTTATCATGCTAGGATTAACAGGAAAAAGCTAAAAATTTCAGAATTGCACCGTGCAATGTGGAGATATTACTGTTTGTGCATTTACAATATTCATTGATTTTTGCCATTGAAAAACATGTTTTTCATATACCAGAAATGTTTGAAGCTACTGACTGAATGAAAGGAGCTGGCATCTCACTCTCTTTGAATCTTCTTTATCATGCTAGGATTAGCAGGAAAAAGCAAAAAATTTCAGAATTGCACCTTGCAATGTGGAGATATTACTGTTTGTGCATTTACAATATTCATTGATTTTTGCCATTGAAAAACATGTTTTTCATATACCAGAAATGTTTGAAGCTACTGACTGAATGAAAGGAGCTGGCATCTCACTCTCTTTGAATCTTCTTTATCATGCTAAGAGGAGCAGGAAAAAGCAAAAAATTTCAGAATTGCACCTTCAATGCGGAGAAATTACTGTTTGTGCATTTACAATATTCATTGATTTTTGCCATTGAAAAACGTCCAGAAATGATTGAAGCTACTGACTGAATGAAAGGAGCTGGCATCTCACTCTGAATCTTCTTTATCATGCTAAGAGGAGCAGGAAAAAGCAAAAAATTTCAGAATTGCACCTTGCAATGCGGAGAAATTACTGTTTGTGCATTTACAATATTCATTAATTTTTGCCATTGAAAAACATCATGTTATTCATATACCAGAAATGATTGAAGCTACTGACTGAATGAAAGGAGCTGGCATCTCACTCTCTTTGAATCTTCTTTATCATGCTAAGAGGAGCAGGAAAAAGCAAAAAATTTCAGAATTGCACCTTGCAATGCGGAGAAATTACTGTTTGTGCATTTACAATATTCATTGATTTTTGCCATTGAAAAACATCATGTTATTCATATACCAGAAATGTTTGAAGCTACTGACTGAATGAAAGGAGCTGGCATATCACTCTCTTTGAATCTTCTTTATCATACTAAGAGGAGCAGGAAAAAGCAAAAAATTTCAGAATTGCACCTTGCAATGCGGAGAAATTACTGTTTGTGCATTTACAATATTCATTGATTTTTGCCATTGAAAAACATGTTTTTCATATACCAGAAATGTTTGAAGCTACTGACTGAATGAAAGGAGCTGGCATCTCACTCTCTTTGAATCTTCTTTATCATGCTAGGATTAGCAGGAAAAAGCAAAAAATTTCAGAATTGCACCTTGCAATGTGGAGATATTACTGTTTGTGCATTTACAATATTCATTGATTTTTGCCATTGAAAAACATGTTTTTCATATACCAGAAATGTTTGAAGCTACTGACTGAATGAAAGGAGCTGGCATCTCACTCTCTTTGAATCTTCTTTATCATGCTAGGATTAACAGGAAAAAGCTAAAAATTTCAGAATTGCACCGTGCAATGTGGAGATATTACTGTTTGTGCATTTACAATATTCATTGATTTTTGCCATTGAAAAACATGTTTTTCATATACCAGAAATGTTTGAAGCTACTGACTGAATGAAAGGAGCTGGCATCTCACTCTCTTTGAATCTTCTTTATCATGCTAGGATTAACAGGAAAAAGCAAAACATTTCAGAATTGCACCTTGCAATGTGGAGATATTACTGTTTGTGCATTTACAATATTCATTGATTTTTGCCATTGAAAAACATGTTTTTCATATACCAGAAATGTTTGAAGCTACTGACTGAATGAAAGGAGCTGGCATCTCACTCTCTTTGAATCTTCTTTATCATGCTAGGATTAACAGGAAAAAGCTAAAAATTTCAGAATTGCACCGTGCAATGTGGAGATATTACTGTTTGTGCATTTACAATATTCATTGATTTTTGCCATTGAAAAACATGTTTTTCATATACCAGAAATGTTTGAAGCTACTGACTGAATGAAAGGAGCTGGCATCTCACTCTCTTTGAATCTTCTTTATCATGCTAGGATTAACAGGAAAAAGCTAAAAATTTCAGAATTGCACCGTGCAATGTGGAGATATTACTGTTTGTGCATTTACAATATTCATTGATTTTTGCCATTGAAAAACATGTTTTTCATATACCAGAAATGTTTGAAGCTACTGACTGAATGAAAGGAGCTGGCATCTCACTCTCTTTGAATCTTCTTTATCATGCTAGGATTAGCAGGAAAAAGCAAAAAATTTCAGAATTGCACCTTGCAATGTGGAGATATTACTGTTTGTGCATTTACAATATTCATTGATTTTTGCCATTGAAAAACATGTTTTTCATATACCAGAAATGTTTGAAGCTACTGACTGAATGAAAGGAGCTGGCATCTCACTCTCTTTGAATCTTCTTTATCATGCTAGGATTAACAGGAAAAAGCAAAAAATTTCAGAATTGCACCTTGCAATGTGGAGATATTACTGTTTGTGCATTTACAATATTCATTGATTTTTGCCATTGAAAAACATGTTTTTCATATACCAGAAATGTTTGAAGCTACTGACTGAATGAAAGGAGCTGGCATCTCACTCTCTTTGAATCTTCTTTATCATGCTAGGATTAACAGGAAAAAGCTAAAAATTTCAGAATTGCACCGTGCAATGTGGAGATATTACTGTTTGTGCATTTACAATATTCATTGATTTTTGCCATTGAAAAACATGTTTTTCATATACCAGAAATGTTTGAAGCTACTGACTGAATGAAAGGAGCTGGCATCTCACTCTCTTTGAATCTTCTTTATCATGCTAGGATTAGCAGGAAAAAGCAAAAAATTTCAGAATTGCACCTTGCAATGTGGAGATATTACTGTTTGTGCATTTACAATATTCATTGATTTTTGCCATTGAAAAACATGTTTTTCATATACCAGAAATGTTTGAAGCTACTGACTGAATGAAAGGAGCTGGCATCTCACTCTCTTTGAATCTTCTTTATCATGCTAGGATTAACAGGAAAAAGCTAAAAATTTCAGAATTGCACCGTGCAATGTGGAGATATTACTGTTTGTGCATTTACAATATTCATTGATTTTTGCCATTGAAAAACATGTTTTTCATATACCAGAAATGTTTGAAGCTACTGACTGAATGAAAGGAGCTGGCATCTCACTCTCTTTGAATCTTCTTTATCATGCTAGGATTAGCAGGAAAAAGCAAAAAATTTCAGAATTGCACCTTGCAATGTGGAGATATTACTGTTTGTGCATTTACAATATTCATTGATTTTTGCCATTGAAAAACATGTTTTTCATATACCAGAAATGTTTGAAGCTACTGACTGAATGAAAGGAGCTGGCATCTCACTCTCTTTGAATCTTCTTTATCATGCTAGGATTAACAGGAAAAAGCAAAAAATTTCAGAATTGCACCTTGCAATGTGGAGATATTACTGTTTGTGCATTTACAATATTCATTGATTTTTGCCATTGAAAAACATGTTTTTCATATACCAGAAATGTCTGAAGCTACTGACTGAATGAAAGGAGCTGGCATCTCACTCTCTTTGAATCTTCTTTATCATGCTAGGATTAACAGGAAAAAGCTAAAAATTTCAGAATTGCACCGTGCAATGTGGAGATATTACTGTTTGTGCATTTACAATATTCATTGATTTTTGCCATTGAAAAACATGTTTTTCATATACCAGAAATGTTTGAAGCTACTGACTGAATGAAAGGAGCTGGCATCTCACTCTCTTTGAATCTTCTTTATCATGCTAGGATTAACAGGAAAAAGCAAAAAATTTCAGAATTGCACCTTGCAATGTGGAGATATTACTGTTTGTGCATTTACAATATTCATTGATTTTTGCCATTGAAAAACGTTTTTCATATACCAGAAATGTTTGAAGCTACTGACTGAATGAAAGGAGCTGGCATCTCACTCTCTTTGAATCTTCTTTATCATGCTAGGATTAGCAGGAAAAAGCAAAAAATTTCAGAATTGCACCTTGCAATGTGGAGATATTACTGTTTGTGCATTTACAATATTCATTGATTTTTGCCATTGAAAAACATGTTTTTCATATACCAGAAATGTTTGAAGCTACTGACTGAATGAAAGGAGCTGGCATCTCACTCTCTTTGAATCTTCTTTATCATGCTAGGATTAACAGGAAAAAGCTAAAAATTTCAGAATTGCACCGTGCAATGTGGAGATATTACTGTTTGTGCATTTACAATATTCATTGATTTTTGCCATTGAAAAACATGTTTTTCATATACCAGAAATGTTTGAAGCTACTGACTGAATGAAAGGAGCTGGCATCTCACTCTCTTTGAATCTTCTTTATCATGCTAAGAGGAGCAGGAAAAAGCAAAAAATTTCAGAATTGCACCTTCAATGCGGAGAAATTACTGTTTGTGCATTTACAATATTCATTGATTTTTGCCATTGAAAAACGTCCAGAAATGATTGAAGCTACTGACTGAATGAAAGGAGCTGGCATCTCACTCTCTTTGAATCTTCTTTATCATGCTAAGAGGAGCAGGAAAAAGCAAAAAATTTCAGAATTGCACCTTGCAATGCGGAGAAATTACTGTTTGTGCATTTACAATATTCATTAATTTTTGCCATTGAAAAACATCATGTTATTCATATACCAGAAATGATTGAAGCTACTGACTGAATGAAAGGAGCTGGCATCTCACTCTCTTTGAATCTTCTTTATCATGCTAAGAGGAGCAGGAAAAAGCAAAAAATTTCAGAATTGCACCTTGCAATGCGGAGAAATTACTGTTTGTGCATTTACAATATTCATTGATTTTTGCCATTGAAAAACATCATGTTATTCATATACCAGAAATGTTTGAAGCTACTGACTGAATGAAAGGAGCTGGCATCTCACTCTCTTTGAATCTTCTTTATCATACTAAGAGGAGCAGGAAAAAGCAAAAAATTTCAGAATTGCACCTTGCAATGCGGAGAAATTACTGTTTGTGCATTTACAATATTCATTGATTTTTGCCATTGAAAAACATGTTTTTCATATACCAGAAATGTTTGAAGCTACTGACTGAATGAAAGGAGCTGGCATCTCACTCTCTTTGAATCTTCTTTATCATGCTAGGATTAGCAGGAAAAAGCAAAAAATTTCAGAATTGCACCTTGCAATGTGGAGATATTACTGTTTGTGCATTTACAATATTCATTGATTTTTGCCATTGAAAAACATGTTTTTCATATACCAGAAATGTTTGAAGCTACTGACTGAATGAAAGGAGCTGGCATCTCACTCTCTTTGAATCTTCTTTATCATGCTAGGATTAACAGGAAAAAGCTAAAAATTTCAGAATTGCACCGTGCAATGTGGAGATATTACTGTTTGTGCATTTACAATATTCATTGATTTTTGCCATTGAAAAACATGTTTTTCATATACCAGAAATGTTTGAAGCTACTGACTGAATGAAAGGAGCTGGCATCTCACTCTCTTTGAATCTTCTTTATCATGCTAGGATTAACAGGAAAAAGCTAAAAATTTCAGAATTGCACCGTGCAATGTGGAGATATTACTGTTTGTGCATTTACAATATTCATTGATTTTTGCCATTGAAAAACATGTTTTTCATATACCAGAAATGTTTGAAGCTACTGACTGAATGAAAGGAGCTGGCATCTCACTCTCTTTGAATCTTCTTTATCATGCTAGGATTAACAGGAAAAAGCAAAAAATTTCAGAATTGCACCTTGCAATGTGGAGATATTACTGTTTGTGCATTTACAATATTCATTGATTTTTGCCATTGAAAAACATGTTTTTCATATACCAGAAATGTTTGAAGCTACTGACTGAATGAAAGGAGCTGGCATCTCACTCTCTTTGAATCTTCTTTATCATGCTAGGATTAGCAGGAAAAAGCAAAAAATTTCAGAATTGCACCTTGCAATGTGGAGATATTACTGTTTGTGCATTTACAATATTCATTGATTTTTGCCATTGAAAAACATGTTTTTCATATACCAGAAATGTTTGAAGCTACTGACTGAATGAAAGGAGCTGGCATCTCACTCTCTTTGAATCTTCTTTATCATGCTAGGATTAACAGGAAAAAGCTAAAAATTTCAGAATTGCACCGTGCAATGTGGAGATATTACTGTTTGTGCATTTACAATATTCATTGATTTTTGCCATTGAAAAACATGTTTTTCATATACCAGAAATGTTTGAAGCTACTGACTGAATGAAAGGAGCTGGCATCTCACTCTCTTTGAATCTTCTTTATCATGCTAAGAGGAGCAGGAAAAAGCAAAAAATTTCAGAATTGCACCTTCAATGCGGAGAAATTACTGTTTGTGCATTTACAATATTCATTGATTTTTGCCATTGAAAAACGTCCAGAAATGATTGAAGCTACTGACTGAATGAAAGGAGCTGGCATCTCACTCTCTTTGAATCTTCTTTATCATGCTAAGAGGAGCAGGAAAAAGCAAAAAATTTCAGAATTGCACCTTGCAATGCGGAGAAATTACTGTTTGTGCATTTACAATATTCATTAATTTTTGCCATTGAAAAACATCATGTTATTCATATACCAGAAATGATTGAAGCTACTGACTGAATGAAAGGAGCTGTCATCTCACTCTCTTTGAATCTTCTTTATCATACTAAGAGGAGCAGGAAAAAGCAAAAAATTTCAGAATTGCACCTTGCAATGCGGAGAAATTACTGTTTGTGCATTTACAATATTCATTGATTTTTGCCATTGAAAAACATCATGTTATTCATATACCAGAAATGTTTGAAGCTACTGACTGAATGAAAGGAGCTGGCATCTCACTCTCTTTGAATCTTCTTTATCATACTAAGAGGAGCAGGAAAAAGCAAAAAATTTCAGAATTGCACCTTGCAATGCGGAGAAATTACTGTTTGTGCATTTACAATATTCATTGATTTTTGCCATTGAAAAACGTTTTTCATATACCAGAAATGTTTGAAGCTACTGACTGAATGAAAGGAGCTGGCATCTCACTCTCTTTGAATCTTCTTTATCATGCTAGGATTAGCAGGAAAAAGCAAAAAATTTCAGAATTGCACCTTGCAATGTGGAGATATTACTGTTTGTGCATTTACAATATTCATTGATTTTTGCCATTGAAAAACATGTTTTTCATATACCAGAAATGTTTGAAGCTACTGACTGAATGAAAGGAGCTGGCATCTCACTCTCTTTGAATCTTCTTTATCATGCTAGGATTAACAGGAAAAAGCTAAAAATTTCAGAATTGCACCGTGCAATGTGGAGATATTACTGTTTGTGCATTTACAATATTCATTGATTTTTGCCATTGAAAAACATGTTTTTCATATACCAGAAATGTTTGAAGCTACTGACTGAATGAAAGGAGCTGGCATCTCACTCTCTTTGAATCTTCTTTATCATGCTAGGATTAGCAGGAAAAAGCAAAAAATTTCAGAATTGCACCTTGCAATGTGGAGATATTACTGTTTGTGCATTTACAATATTCATTGATTTTTGCCATTGAAAAACATGTTTTTCATATACCAGAAATGTTTGAAGCTACTGACTGAATGAAAGGAGCTGGCATCTCACTCTCTTTGAATCTTCTTTATCATGCTAGGATTAACAGGAAAAAGCTAAAAATTTCAGAATTGCACCGTGCAATGTGGAGATATTACTGTTTGTGCATTTACAATATTCATTGATTTTTGCCATTGAAAAACATGTTTTTCATATACCAGAAATGTTTGAAGCTACTGACTGAATGAAAGGAGCTGGCATCTCACTCTCTTTGAATCTTCTTTATCATGCTAGGATTAGCAGGAAAAAGCAAAAAATTTCAGAATTGCACCTTGCAATGTGGAGATATTACTGTTTGTGCATTTACAATATTCATTGATTTTTGCCATTGAAAAACATGTTTTTCATATACCAGAAATGTTTGAAGCTACTGACTGAATGAAAGGAGCTGGCATCTCACTCTCTTTGAATCTTCTTTATCATGCTAAGAGGAGCAGGAAAAAGCAAAAAATTTCAGAATTGCACCTTCAATGCGGAGAAATTACTGTTTGTGCATTTACAATATTCATTGATTTTTGCCATTGAAAAACGTCCAGAAATGATTGAAGCTACTGACTGAATGAAAGGAGCTGGCATCTCACTCTGAATCTTCTTTATCATGCTAAGAGGAGCAGGAAAAAGCAAAAAATTTCAGAATTGCACCTTGCAATGCGGAGAAATTACTGTTTGTGCATTTACAATATTCATTAATTTTTGCCATTGAAAAACATCATGTTATTCATATACCAGAAATGATTGAAGCTACTGACTGAATGAAAGGAGCTGGCATCTCACTCTCTTTGAATCTTCTTTATCATGCTAAGAGGAGCAGGAAAAAGCAAAAAATTTCAGAATTGCACCTTGCAATGCGGAGAAATTACTGTTTGTGCATTTACAATATTCATTGATTTTTGCCATTGAAAAACATCATGTTATTCATATACCAGAAATGTTTGAAGCTACTGACTGAATGAAAGGAGCTGGCATATCACTCTCTTTGAATCTTCTTTATCATACTAAGAGGAGCAGGAAAAAGCAAAAAATTTCAGAATTGCACCTTGCAATGCGGAGAAATTACTGTTTGTGCATTTACAATATTCATTGATTTTTGCCATTGAAAAACATGTTTTTCATATACCAGAAATGTTTGAAGCTACTGACTGAATGAAAGGAGCTGGCATCTCACTCTCTTTAAATCTTCTTTATCATGCTAGGATTAGCAGGAAAAAGCAAAAAATTTCAGAATTGCACCTTGCAATGTGGAGATATTACTGTTTGTGCATTTACAATATTCATTGATTTTTGCCATTGAAAAACATGTTTTTCATATACCAGAAATGTTTGAAGCTACTGACTGAATGAAAGGAGCTGGCATCTCACTCTCTTTGAATCTTCTTTATCATGCTAGGATTAACAGGAAAAAGCTAAAAATTTCAGAATTGCACCGTGCAATGTGGAGATATTACTGTTTGTGCATTTACAATATTCATTGATTTTTGCCATTGAAAAACATGTTTTTCATATACCAGAAATGTTTGAAGCTACTGACTGAATGAAAGGAGCTGGCATCTCACTCTCTTTGAATCTTCTTTATCATGCTAGGATTAACAGGAAAAAGCAAAACATTTCAGAATTGCACCTTGCAATGTGGAGATATTACTGTTTGTGCATTTACAATATTCATTGATTTTTGCCATTGAAAAACATGTTTTTCATATACCAGAAATGTTTGAAGCTACTGACTGAATGAAAGGAGCTGGCATCTCACTCTCTTTGAATCTTCTTTATCATGCTAGGATTAACAGGAAAAAGCTAAAAATTTCAGAATTGCACCGTGCAATGTGGAGATATTACTGTTTGTGCATTTACAATATTCATTGATTTTTGCCATTGAAAAACATGTTTTTCATATACCAGAAATGTTTGAAGCTACTGACTGAATGAAAGGAGCTGGCATCTCACTCTCTTTGAATCTTCTTTATCATGCTAGGATTAACAGGAAAAAGCTAAAAATTTCAGAATTGCACCGTGCAATGTGGAGATATTACTGTTTGTGCATTTACAATATTCATTGATTTTTGCCATTGAAAAACATGTTTTTCATATACCAGAAATGTTTGAAGCTACTGACTGAATGAAAGGAGCTGGCATCTCACTCTCTTTGAATCTTCTTTATCATGCTAGGATTAGCAGGAAAAAGCAAAAAATTTCAGAATTGCACCTTGCAATGTGGAGATATTACTGTTTGTGCATTTACAATATTCATTGATTTTTGCCATTGAAAAACATGTTTTTCATATACCAGAAATGTTTGAAGCTACTGACTCAATGAAAGGAGCTGGCATCTCACTCTCTTTGAATCTTCTTTATCATGCTAGGATTAACAGGAAAAAGCAAAAAATTTCAGAATTGCACCTTGCAATGTGGAGATATTACTGTTTGTGCATTTACAATATTCATTGATTTTTGCCATTGAAAAACATGTTTTTCATATACCAGAAATGTTTGAAGCTACTGACTGAATGAAAGGAGCTGGCATCTCACTCTCTTTGAATCTTCTTTATCATGCTAGGATTAACAGGAAAAAGCTAAAAATTTCAGAATTGCACCGTGCAATGTGGAGATATTACTGTTTGTGCATTTACAATATTCATTGATTTTTGCCATTGAAAAACATGTTTTTCATATACCAGAAATGTTTGAAGCTACTGACTGAATGAAAGGAGCTGGCATCTCACTCTCTTTGAATCTTCTTTATCATGCTAGGATTAGCAGGAAAAAGCAAAAAATTTCAGAATTGCACCTTGCAATGTGGAGATATTACTGTTTGTGCATTTACAATATTCATTGATTTTTGCCATTGAAAAACATGTTTTTCATATACCAGAAATGTTTGAAGCTACTGACTGAATGAAAGGAGCTGGCATCTCACTCTCTTTGAATCTTCTTTATCATGCTAGGATTAACAGGAAAAAGCTAAAAATTTCAGAATTGCACCGTGCAATGTGGAGATATTACTGTTTGTGCATTTACAATATTCATTGATTTTTGCCATTGAAAAACATGTTTTTCATATACCAGAAATGTTTGAAGCTACTGACTGAATGAAAGGAGCTGGCATCTCACTCTCTTTGAATCTTCTTTATCATGCTAGGATTAGCAGGAAAAAGCAAAAAATTTCAGAATTGCACCTTGCAATGTGGAGATATTACTGTTTGTGCATTTACAATATTCATTGATTTTTGCCATTGAAAAACATGTTTTTCATATACCAGAAATGTTTGAAGCTACTGACTGAATGAAAGGAGCTGGCATCTCACTCTCTTTGAATCTTCTTTATCATGCTAGGATTAACAGGAAAAAGCAAAAAATTTCAGAATTGCACCTTGCAATGTGGAGATATTACTGTTTGTGCATTTACAATATTCATTGATTTTTGCCATTGAAAAACATGTTTTTCATATACCAGAAATGTCTGAAGCTACTGACTGAATGAAAGGAGCTGGCATCTCACTCTCTTTGAATCTTCTTTATCATGCTAGGATTAACAGGAAAAAGCTAAAAATTTCAGAATTGCACCGTGCAATGTGGAGATATTACTGTTTGTGCATTTACAATATTCATTGATTTTTGCCATTGAAAAACATGTTTTTCATATACCAGAAATGTTTGAAGCTACTGACTGAATGAAAGGAGCTGGCATCTCACTCTCTTTGAATCTTCTTTATCATGCTAGGATTAACAGGAAAAAGCAAAAAATTTCAGAATTGCACCTTGCAATGTGGAGATATTACTGTTTGTGCATTTACAATATTCATTGATTTTTGCCATTGAAAAACGTTTTTCATATACCAGAAATGTTTGAAGCTACTGACTGAATGAAAGGAGCTGGCATCTCACTCTCTTTGAATCTTCTTTATCATGCTAGGATTAGCAGGAAAAAGCAAAAAATTTCAGAATTGCACCTTGCAATGTGGAGATATTACTGTTTGTGCATTTACAATATTCATTGATTTTTGCCATTGAAAAACATG
>NW_027371255.1:0-29159 GCF_046119375.1 Phyllobates terribilis
TCACTCTCTTTGAATCTTCTTTATCATGCTAGGATTAACAGGAAAAAGCTAAAAAATTTCAGAATTGCACCGTGCAATGTGGAGATATTACTGTTTGTGCATTTACAATATTCATTGATTTTTGCCATTGAAAAACATGTTTTTCATATACCAGAAATGTTTGAAGCTACTGACTGAATGAAAGGAGCTGGCATCTCACTCTCTTTGAATCTTCTTTATCATGCTAGGATTAACAGGAAAAAGCAAAAAATTTCAGAATTGCACCGTGCAATGTGGAGATATTACTGTTTGTGCATTTACAATATTCATTGATTTTTGCCATTGAAAAACGTCCAGAAATGTTTGAAGCTACTGACTGAATGAAAGGAGCTGGCATCTCACTCTCTTTGAATCTTCTTTATCATGCTAGGATTAACAGGAAAAAGCTAAAAATTTCAGAATTGCACCGTGCAATGTGGAGATATTACTGTTTGTGCATTTACAATATTCATTGATTTTTGCCATTGAAAAACATGTTTTTCATATACCAGAAATGTTTGAAGCTACTGACTGAATGAAAGGAGCTGGCATCTCACTCTCTTTGAATCTTCTTTATCATGCTAGGATTAACAGGAAAAAGCTAAAAATTTCAGAATTGCACCGTGCAATGTGGAGATATTACTGTTTGTGCATTTACAATATTCATTGATTTTTGCCATTGAAAAACATCCAGAAATGTTTGAAGCTACTGACTGAATGAAAGGAGCTGGCATCTCACTCTCTTTGAATCTTCTTTATCATGCTAGGATTAACAGGAAAAAGCTAAAAATTTCAGAATTGCACCGTGCAATGTGGAGATATTACTGTTTGTGCATTTACAATATTCATTGATTTTTGCCATTGAAAAACATGTTTTTCATATACCAGAAATGTTTGAAGCTACTGACTGAATGAAAGGAGCTGGCATCTCACTCTCTTTGAATCTTCTTTATCATGCTAGGATTAACAGGAAAAAGCTAAAAATTTCAGAATTGCACCGTGCAATGTGGAGATATTACTGTTTGTGCATTTACAATATTCATTGATTTTTGCCATTGAAAAACTATACCAGAAATGTTTGAAGCTACTGACTGAATGAAAGGAGCTGGCATCTCACTCTCTTTGAATCTTCTTTATCATGCTAGGATTAACAGGAAAAAGCAAAAAATTTCAGAATTGCACCGTGCAATGTGGAGATATTACTGTTTGTGCATTTACAATATTCATTGATTTTTGCCATTGAAAAACGTACCAGAAATGTTTGAAGCTACTGACTGAATGAAAGGAGCTGGCATCTCACTCTCTTTGAATCTTCTTTATCATGCTAGGATTAACAGGAAAAAGCTAAAAATTTCAGAATTGCACCGTGCAATGTGGAGATATTACTGTTTGTGCATTTACAATATTCATTGATTTTTGCCATTGAAAAACGTTTTTCATATACCAGAAATGTTTGAAGCTACTGACTGAATGAAAGGAGCTGGCATCTCACTCTCTTTGAATCTTCTTTATCATGCTAGGATTAACAGGAAAAAGCAAAAAATTTCAGAATTGCACCGTGCAATGTGGAGATATTACTGTTTGTGCATTTACAATATTCATTGATTTTTGCCATTGAAAAACATGTTTTTCATATACCAGAAATGTTTGAAGCTACTGACTGAATGAAAGGAGCTGGCATCTCACTCTCTTTGAATCTTCTTTATCATGCTAGGATTAACAGGAAAAAGCTAAAAATTTCAGAATTGCACCGTGCAATGTGGAGATATTACTGTTTGTGCATTTACAATATTCATTGATTTTTGCCATTGAAAAACAGACCAGAAATGTTTGAAGCTACTGACTGAATGAAAGGAGCTGGCATCTCACTCTCTTTGAATCTTCTTTATCATGCTAGGATTAACAGGAAAAAGCTAAAAATTTCAGAATTGCACCGTGCAATGTGGAGATATTACTGTTTGTGCATTTACAATATTCATTGATTTTTGCCATTGAAAAACATGTTTTTCATATACCAGAAATGTTTGAAGCTACTGACTGAATGAAAGGAGCTGGCATCTCACTCTCTTTGAATCTTCTTTATCATGCTAGGATTAACAGGAAAAAGCAAAAAATTTCAGAATTGCACCGTGCAATGTGGAGATATTACTGTTTGTGCATTTACAATATTCATTGATTTTTGCCATTGAAAAACATGTTTTTCATATACCAGAAATGTTTGAAGCTACTGACTGAATGAAAGGAGCTGGCATCTCACTCTCTTTGAATCTTCTTTATCATGCTAGGATTAACAGGAAAAAGCTAAAAATTTCAGAATTGCACCGTGCAATGTGGAGATATTACTGTTTGTGCATTTACAATATTCATTGATTTTTGCCATTGAAAAACATGTCCAGAAATGTTTGAAGCTACTGACTGAATGAAAGGAGCTGGCATCTCACTCTCTTTGAATCTTCTTTATCATGCTAGGATTAACAGGAAAAAGCTAAAAATTTCAGAATTGCACCGTGCAATGTGGAGATATTACTGTTTGTGCATTTACAATATTCATTGATTTTTGCCATTGAAAAACATGTTTTTCATATACCAGAAATGTTTGAAGCTACTGACTGAATGAAAGGAGCTGGCATCTCACTCTCTTTGAATCTTCTTTATCATGCTAGGATTAACAGGAAAAAGCTAAAAATTTCAGAATTGCACCGTGCAATGTGGAGATATTACTGTTTGTGCATTTACAATATTCATTGATTTTTGCCATTGAAAAACATGTTTTTCATATACCAGAAATGTTTGAAGCTACTGACTGAATGAAAGGAGCTGGCATCTCACTCTCTTTGAATCTTCTTTATCATGCTAGGATTAACAGGAAAAAGCTAAAAATTTCAGAATTGCACCGTGCAATGTGGAGATATTACTGTTTGTGCATTTACAATATTCATTGATTTTTGCCATTGAAAAACATGTTTTTCATATACCAGAAATGTTTGAAGCTACTGACTGAATGAAAGGAGCTGGCATCTCACTCTCTTTGAATCTTCTTTATCATGCTAGGATTAACAGGAAAAAGCTAAAAATTTCAGAATTGCACCGTGCAATGTGGAGATATTACTGTTTGTGCATTTACAATATTCATTGATTTTTGCCATTGAAAAACATGTTTTTCATATACCAGAAATGTTTGAAGCTACTGACTGAATGAAAGGAGCTGGCATCTCACTCTCTTTGAATCTTCTTTATCATGCTAGGATTAACAGGAAAAAGCTAAAAATTTCAGAATTGCACCGTGCAATGTGGAGATATTACTGTTTGTGCATTTACAATATTCATTGATTTTTGCCATTGAAAAACATGTTTTTCATATACCAGAAATGTTTGAAGCTACTGACTGAATGAAAGGAGCTGGCATCTCACTCTCTTTGAATCTTCTTTATCATGCTAGGATTAGCAGGAAAAAGCAAAAAATTTCAGAATTGCACCGTGCAATGTGGAGATATTACTGTTTGTGCATTTACAATATTCATTGATTTTTGCCATTGAAAAACATGTTTACCAGAAATGTTTGAAGCTACTGACTGAATGAAAGGAGCTGGCATCTCACTCTCTTTGAATCTTCTTTATCATGCTAGGATTAACAGGAAAAAGCTAAAAATTTCAGAATTGCACCGTGCAATGTGGAGATATTACTGTTTGTGCATTTACAATATTCATTGATTTTTGCCATTGAAAAACATGTTTTTTATACCAGAAATGTTTGAAGCTACTGACTGAATGAAAGGAGCTGGCATCTCACTCTCTTTGAATCTTCTTTATCATGCTAGGATTAGCAGGAAAAAGCAAAAAATTTCAGAATTGCACCGTGCAATGTGGAGATATTACTGTTTGTGCATTTACAATATTCATTGATTTTTGCCATTGAAAAACATGTTTTTCATATACCAGAAATGTTTGAAGCTACTGACTGAATGAAAGGAGCTGGCATCTCACTCTCTTTGAATCTTCTTTATCATGCTAGGATTAACAGGAAAAAGCTAAAAATTTCAGAATTGCACCGTGCAATGTGGAGATATTACTGTTTGTGCATTTACAATATTCATTGATTTTTGCCATTGAAAAACATGTTTTTCATATACCAGAAATGTTTGAAGCTACTGACTGAATGAAAGGAGCTGGCATCTCACTCTCTTTGAATCTTCTTTATCATGCTAGGATTAACAGGAAAAAGCTAAAAATTTCAGAATTGCACCGTGCAATGTGGAGATATTACTGTTTGTGCATTTACAATATTCATTGATTTTTGCCATTGAAAAACATGTTTTTCATATACCAGAAATGTTTGAAGCTACTGACTGAATGAAAGGAGCTGGCATCTCACTCTCTTTGAATCTTCTTTATCATGCTAGGATTAACAGGAAAAAGCTAAAAATTTCAGAATTGCACCGTGCAATGTGGAGATATTACTGTTTGTGCATTTACAATATTCATTGATTTTTGCCATTGAAAAACATGTTTTTCATATACCAGAAATGTTTGAAGCTACTGACTGAATGAAAGGAGCTGGCATCTCACTCTCTTTGAATCTTCTTTATCATGCTAGGATTAACAGGAAAAAGCTAAAAATTTCAGAATTGCACCGTGCAATGTGGAGATATTACTGTTTGTGCATTTACAATATTCATTGATTTTTGCCATTGAAAAACATGTTTTTCATATACCAGAAATGTTTGAAGCTACTGACTGAATGAAAGGAGCTGGCATCTCACTCTCTTTGAATCTTCTTTATCATGCTAGGATTAACAGGAAAAAGCAAAAAATTTCAGAATTGCACCGTGCAATGTGGAGATATTACTGTTTGTGCATTTACAATATTCATTGATTTTTGCCATTGAAAAACGTCCAGAAATGTTTGAAGCTACTGACTGAATGAAAGGAGCTGGCATCTCACTCTCTTTGAATCTTCTTTATCATGCTAGGATTAACAGGAAAAAGCTAAAAATTTCAGAATTGCACCGTGCAATGTGGAGATATTACTGTTTGTGCATTTACAATATTCATTGATTTTTGCCATTGAAAAACATGTTTTTCATATACCAGAAATGTTTGAAGCTACTGACTGAATGAAAGGAGCTGGCATCTCACTCTCTTTGAATCTTCTTTATCATGCTAGGATTAACAGGAAAAAGCAAAAAATTTCAGAATTGCACCGTGCAATGTGGAGATATTACTGTTTGTGCATTTACAATATTCATTGATTTTTGCCATTGAAAAACATGTTTTTCATATACCAGAAATGTTTGAAGCTACTGACTGAATGAAAGGAGCTGGCATCTCACTCTCTTTGAATCTTCTTTATCATGCTAGGATTAACAGGAAAAAGCAAAAAATTTCAGAATTGCACCGTGCAATGTGGAGATATTACTGTTTGTGCATTTACAATATTCATTGATTTTTGCCATTGAAAAACATGTTTTTCATATACCAGAAATGTTTGAAGCTACTGACTGAATGAAAGGAGCTGGCATCTCACTCTCTTTGAATCTTCTTTATCATGCTAGGATTAACAGGAAAAAGCTAAAAATTTCAGAATTGCACCGTGCAATGTGGAGATATTACTGTTTGTGCATTTACAATATTCATTGATTTTTGCCATTGAAAAACGTCCAGAAATGTTTGAAGCTACTGACTGAATGAAAGGAGCTGGCATCTCACTCTCTTTGAATCTTCTTTATCATGCTAGGATTAACAGGAAAAAGCTAAAAATTTCAGAATTGCACCGTGCAATGTGGAGATATTACTGTTTGTGCATTTACAATATTCATTGATTTTTGCCATTGAAAAACATGTTTTTCATATACCAGAAATGTTTGAAGCTACTGACTGAATGAAAGGAGCTGGCATCTCACTCTCTTTGAATCTTCTTTATCATGCTAGGATTAACAGGAAAAAGCTAAAAATTTCAGAATTGCACCGTGCAATGTGGAGATATTACTGTTTGTGCATTTACAATATTCATTGATTTTTGCCATTGAAAAACATGTTTTTCATATACCAGAAATGTTTGAAGCTACTGACTGAATGAAAGGAGCTGGCATCTCACTCTCTTTGAATCTTCTTTATCATGCTAGGATTAACAGGAAAAAGCTAAAAATTTCAGAATTGCACCGTGCAATGTGGAGATATTACTGTTTGTGCATTTACAATATTCATTGATTTTTGCCATTGAAAAACATGTTTTTCATATACCAGAAATGTTTGAAGCTACTGACTGAATGAAAGGAGCTGGCATCTCACTCTCTTTGAATCTTCTTTATCATGCTAGGATTAGCAGGAAAAAGCAAAAAATTTCAGAATTGCACCGTGCAATGTGGAGATATTACTGTTTGTGCATTTACAATATTCATTGATTTTTGCCATTGAAAAACATGTTTTTCATATACCAGAAATGTTTGAAGCTACTGACTGAATGAAAGGAGCTGGCATCTCACTCTCTTTGAATCTTCTTTATCATGCTAGGATTAACAGGAAAAAGCTAAAAATTTCAGAATTGCACCGTGCAATGTGGAGATATTACTGTTTGTGCATTTACAATATTCATTGATTTTTGCCATTGAAAAACATGTTTTTCATATACCAGAAATGTTTGAAGCTACTGACTGAATGAAAGGAGCTGGCATCTCACTCTCTTTGAATCTTCTTTATCATGCTAGGATTAGCAGGAAAAAGCAAAAAATTTCAGAATTGCACCGTGCAATGTGGAGATATTACTGTTTGTGCATTTACAATATTCATTGATTTTTGCCATTGAAAAACGTCCAGAAATGTTTGAAGCTACTGACTGAATGAAAGGAGCTGGCATCTCACTCTCTTTGAATCTTCTTTATCATGCTAGGATTAACAGGAAAAAGCTAAAAATTTCAGAATTGCACCGTGCAATGTGGAGATATTACTGTTTGTGCATTTACAATATTCATTGATTTTTGCCATTGAAAAACGTCCAGAAATGTTTGAAGCTACTGACTGAATGAAAGGAGCTGGCATCTCACTCTCTTTGAATCTTCTTTATCATGCTAGGATTAGCAGGAAAAAGCAAAAAATTTCAGAATTGCACCGTGCAATGTGGAGATATTACTGTTTGTGCATTTACAATATTCATTGATTTTTGCCATTGAAAAACATGTTTTTCATATACCAGAAATGTTTGAAGCTACTGACTGAATGAAAGGAGCTGGCATCTCACTCTCTTTGAATCTTCTTTATCATGCTAGGATTAACAGGAAAAAGCTAAAAATTTCAGAATTGCACCGTGCAATGTGGAGATATTACTGTTTGTGCATTTACAATATTCATTGATTTTTGCCATTGAAAAACATGTTTTTCATATACCAGAAATGTTTGAAGCTACTGACTGAATGAAAGGAGCTGGCATCTCACTCTCTTTGAATCTTCTTTATCATGCTAGGATTAACAGGAAAAAGCTAAAAATTTCAGAATTGCACCGTGCAATGTGGAGATATTACTGTTTGTGCATTTACAATATTCATTGATTTTTGCCATTGAAAAACATGTTTTTCATATACCAGAAATGTTTGAAGCTACTGACTGAATGAAAGGAGCTGGCATCTCACTCTCTTTGAATCTTCTTTATCATGCTAGGATTAACAGGAAAAAGCTAAAAATTTCAGAATTGCACCGTGCAATGTGGAGATATTACTGTTTGTGCATTTACAATATTCATTGATTTTTGCCATTGAAAAACATGTTTTTCATATACCAGAAATGTTTGAAGCTACTGACTGAATGAAAGGAGCTGGCATCTCACTCTCTTTGAATCTTCTTTATCATGCTAGGATTAACAGGAAAAAGCTAAAAATTTCAGAATTGCACCGTGCAATGTGGAGATATTACTGTTTGTGCATTTACAATATTCATTGATTTTTGCCATTGAAAAACATGTTTTTCATATACCAGAAATGTTTGAAGCTACTGACTGAATGAAAGGAGCTGGCATCTCACTCTCTTTGAATCTTCTTTATCATGCTAGGATTAACAGGAAAAAGCAAAAAATTTCAGAATTGCACCGTGCAATGTGGAGATATTACTGTTTGTGCATTTACAATATTCATTGATTTTTGCCATTGAAAAACGTCCAGAAATGTTTGAAGCTACTGACTGAATGAAAGGAGCTGGCATCTCACTCTCTTTGAATCTTCTTTATCATGCTAGGATTAACAGGAAAAAGCTAAAAATTTCAGAATTGCACCGTGCAATGTGGAGATATTACTGTTTGTGCATTTACAATATTCATTGATTTTTGCCATTGAAAAACATGTTTTTCATATACCAGAAATGTTTGAAGCTACTGACTGAATGAAAGGAGCTGGCATCTCACTCTCTTTGAATCTTCTTTATCATGCTAGGATTAACAGGAAAAAGCTAAAAATTTCAGAATTGCACCGTGCAATGTGGAGATATTACTGTTTGTGCATTTACAATATTCATTGATTTTTGCCATTGAAAAACGTCCAGAAATGTTTGAAGCTACTGACTGAATGAAAGGAGCTGGCATCTCACTCTCTTTGAATCTTCTTTATCATGCTAGGATTAACAGGAAAAAGCTAAAAATTTCAGAATTGCACCGTGCAATGTGGAGATATTACTGTTTGTGCATTTACAATATTCATTGATTTTTGCCATTGAAAAACGTCCAGAAATGTTTGAAGCTACTGACTGAATGAAAGGAGCTGGCATCTCACTCTCTTTGAATCTTCTTTATCATGCTAGGATTAACAGGAAAAAGCTAAAAATTTCAGAATTGCACCGTGCAATGTGGGGATATTACTGTTTGTGCATTTACAATATTCATTGATTTTTGCCATTGAAAAACATCCAGAAATGTTTGAAGCTACTGACTGAATGAAAGGAGCTGGCATCTCACTCTCTTTGAATCTTCTTTATCATGCTAGGATTAACAGGAAAAAGCTAAAAATTTCAGAATTGCACCGTGCAATGTGGAGATATTACTGTTTGTGCATTTACAATATTCATTGATTTTTGCCATTGAAAAACGTCCAGAAATGTTTGAAGCTACTGACTGAATGAAAGGAGCTGGCATCACTCTCTTTGAATCTTCTTTATCATGCTAGGATTAACAGGAAAAAGCTAAAAATTTCAGAATTGCACCGTGCAATGTGGAGATATTACTGTTTGTGCATTTACAATATTCATTGATTTTTGCCATTGAAAAACATGTTTTTCATATACCAGAAATGTTTGAAGCTACTGACTGAATGAAAGGAGCTGGCATCTCACTCTCTTTGAATCTTCTTTATCATGCTAGGATTAACAGGAAAAAGCAAAAAATTTCAGAATTGCACCGTGCAATGTGGAGATATTACTGTTTGTGCATTTACAATATTCATTGATTTTTGCCATTGAAAAACATGTTTTTCATATACCAGAAATGTTTGAAGCTACTGACTGAATGAAAGGAGCTGGCATCTCACTCTCTTTGAATCTTCTTTATCATGCTAGGATTAACAGGAAAAAGCTAAAAATTTCAGAATTGCACCGTGCAATGTGGAGATATTACTGTTTGTGCATTTACAATATTCATTGATTTTTGCCATTGAAAAACGTCCAGAAATGTTTGAAGCTACTGACTGAATGAAAGGAGCTGGCATCTCACTCTCTTTGAATCTTCTTTATCATGCTAGGATTAGCAGGAAAAAGCAAAAAATTTCAGAATTGCACCGTGCAATGTGGAGATATTACTGTTTGTGCATTTACAATATTCATTGATTTTTGCCATTGAAAAACATGTTTTTCATATACCAGAAATGTTTGAAGCTACTGACTGAATGAAAGGAGCTGGCATCTCACTCTCTTTGAATCTTCTTTATCATGCTAGGATTAACAGGAAAAAGCTAAAAATTTCAGAATTGCACCGTGCAATGTGGAGATATTACTGTTTGTGCATTTACAATATTCATTGATTTTTGCCATTGAAAAACATGTTTTTCATATACCAGAAATGTTTGAAGCTACTGACTGAATGAAAGGAGCTGGCATCTCACTCTCTTTGAATCTTCTTTATCATGCTAGGATTAACAGGAAAAAGCTAAAAATTTCAGAATTGCACCGTGCAATGTGGAGATATTACTGTTTGTGCATTTACAATATTCATTGATTTTTGCCATTGAAAAACATGTTTTTCATATACCAGAAATGTTTGAAGCTACTGACTGAATGAAAGGAGCTGGCATCTCACTCTCTTTGAATCTTCTTTATCATGCTAGGATTAACAGGAAAAAGCTAAAAATTTCAGAATTGCACCGTGCAATGTGGAGATATTACTGTTTGTGCATTTACAATATTCATTGATTTTTGCCATTGAAAAACATGTTTTTCATATACCAGAAATGTTTGAAGCTACTGACTGAATGAAAGGAGCTGGCATCTCACTCTCTTTGAATCTTCTTTATCATGCTAGGATTAACAGGAAAAAGCTAAAAATTTCAGAATTGCACCGTGCAATGTGGAGATATTACTGTTTGTGCATTTACAATATTCATTGATTTTTGCCATTGAAAAACATGTTTTTCATATACCAGAAATGTTTGAAGCTACTGACTGAATGAAAGGAGCTGGCATCTCACTCTCTTTGAATCTTCTTTATCATGCTAGGATTAACAGGAAAAAGCAAAAAATTTCAGAATTGCACCGTGCAATGTGGAGATATTACTGTTTGTGCATTTACAATATTCATTGATTTTTGCCATTGAAAAACGTCCAGAAATGTTTGAAGCTACTGACTGAATGAAAGGAGCTGGCATCTCACTCTCTTTGAATCTTCTTTATCATGCTAGGATTAACAGGAAAAAGCTAAAAATTTCAGAATTGCACCGTGCAATGTGGAGATATTACTGTTTGTGCATTTACAATATTCATTGATTTTTGCCATTGAAAAACATGTTTTTCATATACCAGAAATGTTTGAAGCTACTGACTGAATGAAAGGAGCTGGCATCTCACTCTCTTTGAATCTTCTTTATCATGCTAGGATTAACAGGAAAAAGCAAAAAATTTCAGAATTGCACCGTGCAATGTGGAGATATTACTGTTTGTGCATTTACAATATTCATTGATTTTTGCCATTGAAAAACATGTTTTTCATATACCAGAAATGTTTGAAGCTACTGACTGAATGAAAGGAGCTGGCATCTCACTCTCTTTGAATCTTCTTTATCATGCTAGGATTAACAGGAAAAAGCTAAAAATTTCAGAATTGCACC
This sequence comes from Phyllobates terribilis, assembly GCF_046119375.1. Taxonomy (NCBI): domain Eukaryota; kingdom Metazoa; phylum Chordata; class Amphibia; order Anura; family Dendrobatidae; genus Phyllobates; species Phyllobates terribilis. The sequence goes on from NW_027371255.1 coordinate 11,307, forward strand.
GTGCAATGTGGAGATATTACTGTTTGTGCATTTACAATATTCATTGATTTTTGCCATTGAAAAACGTCCAGAAATGTTTGAAGCTACTGACTGAATGAAAGGAGCTGGCATCTCACTCTCTTTGAATCTTCTTTATCATGCTAGGATTAACAGGAAAAAGCTAAAAATTTCAGAATTGCACCGTGCAATGTGGAGATATTACTGTTTGTGCATTTACAATATTCATTGATTTTTGCCATTGAAAAACATGTTTTTCATATACCAGAAATGTTTGAAGCTACTGACTGAATGAAAGGAGCTGGCATCTCACTCTCTTTGAATCTTCTTTATCATGCTAGGATTAACAGGAAAAAGCTAAAAATTTCAGAATTGCACCGTGCAATGTGGAGATATTACTGTTTGTGCATTTACAATATTCATTGATTTTTGCCATTGAAAAACATGTTTTTCATATACCAGAAATGTTTGAAGCTACTGACTGAATGAAAGGAGCTGGCATCTCACTCTCTTTGAATCTTCTTTATCATGCTAGGATTAACAGGAAAAAGCTAAAAATTTCAGAATTGCACCGTGCAATGTGGAGATATTACTGTTTGTGCATTTACAATATTCATTGATTTTTGCCATTGAAAAACATGTTTTTCATATACCAGAAATGTTTGAAGCTACTGACTGAATGAAAGGAGCTGGCATCTCACTCTCTTTGAATCTTCTTTATCATGCTAGGATTAGCAGGAAAAAGCAAAAAATTTCAGAATTGCACCGTGCAATGTGGAGATATTACTGTTTGTGCATTTACAATATTCATTGATTTTTGCCATTGAAAAACATGTTTTTCATATACCAGAAATGTTTGAAGCTACTGACTGAATGAAAGGAGCTGGCATCTCACTCTCTTTGAATCTTCTTTATCATGCTAGGATTAACAGGAAAAAGCTAAAAATTTCAGAATTGCACCGTGCAATGTGGAGATATTACTGTTTGTGCATTTACAATATTCATTGATTTTTGCCATTGAAAAACATGTTTTTCATATACCAGAAATGTTTGAAGCTACTGACTGAATGAAAGGAGCTGGCATCTCACTCTCTTTGAATCTTCTTTATCATGCTAGGATTAGCAGGAAAAAGCAAAAAATTTCAGAATTGCACCGTGCAATGTGGAGATATTACTGTTTGTGCATTTACAATATTCATTGATTTTTGCCATTGAAAAACGTCCAGAAATGTTTGAAGCTACTGACTGAATGAAAGGAGCTGGCATCTCACTCTCTTTGAATCTTCTTTATCATGCTAGGATTAACAGGAAAAAGCTAAAAATTTCAGAATTGCACCGTGCAATGTGGAGATATTACTGTTTGTGCATTTACAATATTCATTGATTTTTGCCATTGAAAAACGTCCAGAAATGTTTGAAGCTACTGACTGAATGAAAGGAGCTGGCATCTCACTCTCTTTGAATCTTCTTTATCATGCTAGGATTAGCAGGAAAAAGCAAAAAATTTCAGAATTGCACCGTGCAATGTGGAGATATTACTGTTTGTGCATTTACAATATTCATTGATTTTTGCCATTGAAAAACATGTTTTTCATATACCAGAAATGTTTGAAGCTACTGACTGAATGAAAGGAGCTGGCATCTCACTCTCTTTGAATCTTCTTTATCATGCTAGGATTAACAGGAAAAAGCTAAAAATTTCAGAATTGCACCGTGCAATGTGGAGATATTACTGTTTGTGCATTTACAATATTCATTGATTTTTGCCATTGAAAAACATGTTTTTCATATACCAGAAATGTTTGAAGCTACTGACTGAATGAAAGGAGCTGGCATCTCACTCTCTTTGAATCTTCTTTATCATGCTAGGATTAACAGGAAAAAGCTAAAAATTTCAGAATTGCACCGTGCAATGTGGAGATATTACTGTTTGTGCATTTACAATATTCATTGATTTTTGCCATTGAAAAACATGTTTTTCATATACCAGAAATGTTTGAAGCTACTGACTGAATGAAAGGAGCTGGCATCTCACTCTCTTTGAATCTTCTTTATCATGCTAGGATTAACAGGAAAAAGCTAAAAATTTCAGAATTGCACCGTGCAATGTGGAGATATTACTGTTTGTGCATTTACAATATTCATTGATTTTTGCCATTGAAAAACATGTTTTTCATATACCAGAAATGTTTGAAGCTACTGACTGAATGAAAGGAGCTGGCATCTCACTCTCTTTGAATCTTCTTTATCATGCTAGGATTAACAGGAAAAAGCTAAAAATTTCAGAATTGCACCGTGCAATGTGGAGATATTACTGTTTGTGCATTTACAATATTCATTGATTTTTGCCATTGAAAAACATGTTTTTCATATACCAGAAATGTTTGAAGCTACTGACTGAATGAAAGGAGCTGGCATCTCACTCTCTTTGAATCTTCTTTATCATGCTAGGATTAACAGGAAAAAGCAAAAAATTTCAGAATTGCACCGTGCAATGTGGAGATATTACTGTTTGTGCATTTACAATATTCATTGATTTTTGCCATTGAAAAACGTCCAGAAATGTTTGAAGCTACTGACTGAATGAAAGGAGCTGGCATCTCACTCTCTTTGAATCTTCTTTATCATGCTAGGATTAACAGGAAAAAGCTAAAAATTTCAGAATTGCACCGTGCAATGTGGAGATATTACTGTTTGTGCATTTACAATATTCATTGATTTTTGCCATTGAAAAACATGTTTTTCATATACCAGAAATGTTTGAAGCTACTGACTGAATGAAAGGAGCTGGCATCTCACTCTCTTTGAATCTTCTTTATCATGCTAGGATTAACAGGAAAAAGCTAAAAATTTCAGAATTGCACCGTGCAATGTGGAGATATTACTGTTTGTGCATTTACAATATTCATTGATTTTTGCCATTGAAAAACGTCCAGAAATGTTTGAAGCTACTGACTGAATGAAAGGAGCTGGCATCTCACTCTCTTTGAATCTTCTTTATCATGCTAGGATTAACAGGAAAAAGCTAAAAATTTCAGAATTGCACCGTGCAATGTGGAGATATTACTGTTTGTGCATTTACAATATTCATTGATTTTTGCCATTGAAAAACGTCCAGAAATGTTTGAAGCTACTGACTGAATGAAAGGAGCTGGCATCTCACTCTCTTTGAATCTTCTTTATCATGCTAGGATTAACAGGAAAAAGCTAAAAATTTCAGAATTGCACCGTGCAATGTGGAGATATTACTGTTTGTGCATTTACAATATTCATTGATTTTTGCCATTGAAAAACATCCAGAAATGTTTGAAGCTACTGACTGAATGAAAGGAGCTGGCATCTCACTCTCTTTGAATCTTCTTTATCATGCTAGGATTAACAGGAAAAAGCTAAAAATTTCAGAATTGCACCGTGCAATGTGGAGATATTACTGTTTGTGCATTTACAATATTCATTGATTTTTGCCATTGAAAAACGTCCAGAAATGTTTGAAGCTACTGACTGAATGAAAGGAGCTGGCATCACTCTCTTTGAATCTTCTTTATCATGCTAGGATTAACAGGAAAAAGCTAAAAATTTCAGAATTGCACCGTGCAATGTGGAGATATTACTGTTTGTGCATTTACAATATTCATTGATTTTTGCCATTGAAAAACATGTTTTTCATATACCAGAAATGTTTGAAGCTACTGACTGAATGAAAGGAGCTGGCATCTCACTCTCTTTGAATCTTCTTTATCATGCTAGGATTAACAGGAAAAAGCAAAAAATTTCAGAATTGCACCGTGCAATGTGGAGATATTACTGTTTGTGCATTTACAATATTCATTGATTTTTGCCATTGAAAAACATGTTTTTCATATACCAGAAATGTTTGAAGCTACTGACTGAATGAAAGGAGCTGGCATCTCACTCTCTTTGAATCTTCTTTATCATGCTAGGATTAACAGGAAAAAGCTAAAAATTTCAGAATTGCACCGTGCAATGTGGAGATATTACTGTTTGTGCATTTACAATATTCATTGATTTTTGCCATTGAAAAACGTCCAGAAATGTTTGAAGCTACTGACTGAATGAAAGGAGCTGGCATCTCACTCTCTTTGAATCTTCTTTATCATGCTAGGATTAGCAGGAAAAAGCAAAAAATTTCAGAATTGCACCGTGCAATGTGGAGATATTACTGTTTGTGCATTTACAATATTCATTGATTTTTGCCATTGAAAAACATGTTTTTCATATACCAGAAATGTTTGAAGCTACTGACTGAATGAAAGGAGCTGGCATCTCACTCTCTTTGAATCTTCTTTATCATGCTAGGATTAACAGGAAAAAGCTAAAAATTTCAGAATTGCACCGTGCAATGTGGAGATATTACTGTTTGTGCATTTACAATATTCATTGATTTTTGCCATTGAAAAACATGTTTTTCATATACCAGAAATGTTTGAAGCTACTGACTGAATGAAAGGAGCTGGCATCTCACTCTCTTTGAATCTTCTTTATCATGCTAGGATTAACAGGAAAAAGCTAAAAATTTCAGAATTGCACCGTGCAATGTGCAGATATTACTGTTTGTGCATTTACAATATTCATTGATTTTTGCCATTGAAAAACATGTTTTTCATATACCAGAAATGTTTGAAGCTACTGACTGAATGAAAGGAGCTGGCATCTCACTCTCTTTGAATCTTCTTTATCATGCTAGGATTAACAGGAAAAAGCTAAAAATTGCAGAATTGCACCGTGCAATGTGGAGATATTACTGTTTGTGCATTTACAATATTCATTGATTTTTGCCATTGAAAAACATGTTTTTCATATACCAGAAATGTTTGAAGCTACTGACTGAATGAAAGGAGCTGGCATCTCACTCTCTTTGAATCTTCTTTATCATGCTAGGATTAACAGGAAAAAGCTAAAAATTTCAGAATTGCACCATGCAATGTGGAGATATTACTGTTTGTGCATTTACAATATTCATTGATTTTTGCCATTGAAAAACATGTTTTTCATATACCAGAAATGTTTGAAGCTACTGACTGAATGAAAGGAGCTGGCATCTCACTCTCTTTGAATCTTCTTTATCATGCTAGGATTAACAGGAAAAAGCAAAAAATTTCAGAATTGCACCGTGCAATGTGGAGATATTACTGTTTGTGCATTTACAATATTCATTGATTTTTGCCATTGAAAAACGTCCAGAAATGTTTGAAGCTACTGACTGAATGAAAGGAGCTGGCATCTCACTCTCTTTGAATCTTCTTTATCATGCTAGGATTAACAGGAAAAAGCTAAAAATTTCAGAATTGCACCGTGCAATGTGGAGATATTACTGTTTGTGCATTTACAATATTCATTGATTTTTGCCATTGAAAAACATGTTTTTCATATACCAGAAATGTTTGAAGCTACTGACTGAATGAAAGGAGCTGGCATCTCACTCTCTTTGAATCTTCTTTATCATGCTAGGATTAACAGGAAAAAGCTAAAAATTTCAGAATTGCACCGTGCAATGTGGAGATATTACTGTTTGTGCATTTACAATATTCATTGATTTTTGCCATTGAAAAACGTCCAGAAATGTTTGAAGCTACTGACTGAATGAAAGGAGCTGGCATCTCACTCTCTTTGAATCTTCTTTATCATGCTAGGATTAACAGGAAAAAGCAAAAAATTTCAGAATTGCACCGTGCAATGTGGAGATATTACTGTTTGTGCATTTACAATATTCATTGATTTTTGCCATTGAAAAACATGTTTTTCATATACCAGAAATGTTTGAAGCTACTGACTGAATGAAAGGAGCTGGCATCTCACTCTCTTTGAATCTTCTTTATCATGCTAGGATTAACAGGAAAAAGCTAAAAATTTCAGAATTGCACCGTGCAATGTGGAGATATTACTGTTTGTGCATTTACAATATTCATTGATTTTTGCCATTGAAAAACATGTTTTTCATATACCAGAAATGTTTGAAGCTACTGACTGAATGAAAGGAGCTGGCATCTCACTCTCTTTGAATCTTCTTTATCATGCTAGGATTAGCAGGAAAAAGCAAAAAATTTCAGAATTGCACCGTGCAATGTGGAGATATTACTGTTTGTGCATTTACAATATTCATTGATTTTTGCCATTGAAAAACGTCCAGAAATGTTTGAAGCTACTGACTGAATGAAAGGAGCTGGCATCTCACTCTCTTTGAATCTTCTTTATCATGCTAGGATTAACAGGAAAAAGCTAAAAATTTCAGAATTGCACCGTGCAATGTGGAGATATTACTGTTTGTGCATTTACAATATTCATTGATTTTTGCCATTGAAAAACGTCCAGAAATGTTTGAAGCTACTGACTGAATGAAAGGAGCTGGCATCTCACTCTCTTTGAATCTTCTTTATCATGCTAGGATTAACAGGAAAAAGCTAAAAATTTCAGAATTGCACCGTGCAATGTGGAGATATTACTGTTTGTGCATTTACAATATTCATTGATTTTTGCCATTGAAAAACGTCCAGAAATGTTTGAAGCTACTGACTGAATGAAAGGAGCTGGCATCTCACTCTCTTTGAATCTTCTTTATCATGCTAGGATTAGCAGGAAAAAGCAAAAAATTTCAGAATTGCACCGTGCAATGTGGAGATATTACTGTTTGTGCATTTACAATATTCATTGATTTTTGCCATTGAAAAACATGTTTTTCATATACCAGAAATGTTTGAAGCTACTGACTGAATGAAAGGAGCTGGCATCTCACTCTCTTTGAATCTTCTTTATCATGCTAGGATTAACAGGAAAAAGCTAAAAATTTCAGAATTGCACCGTGCAATGTGGAGATATTACTGTTTGTGCATTTACAATATTCATTGATTTTTGCCATTGAAAAACATGTTTTTCATATACCAGAAATGTTTGAAGCTACTGACTGAATGAAAGGAGCTGGCATCTCACTCTCTTTGAATCTTCTTTATCATGCTAGGATTAACAGGAAAAAGCTAAAAATTTCAGAATTGCACCGTGCAATGTGGAGATATTACTGTTTGTGCATTTACAATATTCATTGATTTTTGCCATTGAAAAACATGTTTTTCATATACCAGAAATGTTTGAAGCTACTGACTGAATGAAAGGAGCTGGCATCTCACTCTCTTTGAATCTTCTTTATCATGCTAGGATTAACAGGAAAAAGCTAAAAATTTCAGAATTGCACCGTGCAATGTGGAGATATTACTGTTTGTGCATTTACAATATTCATTGATTTTTGCCATTGAAAAACATGTTTTTCATATACCAGAAATGTTTGAAGCTACTGACTGAATGAAAGGAGCTGGCATCTCACTCTCTTTGAATCTTCTTTATCATGCTAGGATTAACAGGAAAAAGCTAAAAATTTCAGAATTGCACCGTGCAATGTGGAGATATTACTGTTTGTGCATTTACAATATTCATTGATTTTTGCCATTGAAAAACATGTTTTTCATATACCAGAAATGTTTGAAGCTACTGACTGAATGAAAGGAGCTGGCATCTCACTCTCTTTGAATCTTCTTTATCATGCTAGGATTAACAGGAAAAAGCTAAAAATTTCAGAATTGCACCGTGCAATGTGGAGATATTACTGTTTGTGCATTTACAATATTCATTGATTTTTGCCATTGAAAAACGTCCAGAAATGTTTGAAGCTACTGACTGAATGAAAGGAGCTGGCATCTCACTCTCTTTGAATCTTCTTTATCATGCTAGGATTAACAGGAAAAAGCTAAAAATTTCAGAATTGCACCGTGCAATGTGGAGATATTACTGTTTGTGCATTTACAATATTCATTGATTTTTGCCATTGAAAAACGTCCAGAAATGTTTGAAGCTACTGACTGAATGAAAGGAGCTGGCATCTCACTCTCTTTGAATCTTCTTTATCATGCTAGGATTAACAGGAAAAAGCTAAAAATTTCAGAATTGCACCGTGCAATGTGGAGATATTACTGTTTGTGCATTTACAATATTCATTGATTTTTGCCATTGAAAAACATCCAGAAATGTTTGAAGCTACTGACTGAATGAAAGGAGCTGGCATCTCACTCTCTTTGAATCTTCTTTATCATGCTAGGATTAACAGGAAAAAGCTAAAAATTTCAGAATTGCACCGTGCAATGTGGAGATATTACTGTTTGTGCATTTACAATATTCATTGATTTTTGCCATTGAAAAACGTCCAGAAATGTTTGAAGCTACTGACTGAATGAAAGGAGCTGGCATCACTCTCTTTGAATCTTCTTTATCATGCTAGGATTAACAGGAAAAAGCTAAAAATTTCAGAATTGCACCGTGCAATGTGGAGATATTACTGTTTGTGCATTTACAATATTCATTGATTTTTGCCATTGAAAAACATGTTTTTCATATACCAGAAATGTTTGAAGCTACTGACTGAATGAAAGGAGCTGGCATCTCACTCTCTTTGAATCTTCTTTATCATGCTAGGATTAACAGGAAAAAGCTAAAAATTTCAGAATTGCACCGTGCAATGTGGAGATATTACTGTTTGTGCATTTACAATATTCATTGATTTTTGCCATTGAAAAACATGTTTTTCATATACCAGAAATGTTTGAAGCTACTGACTGAATGAAAGGAGCTGGCATCTCACTCTCTTTGAATCTTCTTTATCATGCTAGGATTAACAGGAAAAAGCAAAAAATTTCAGAATTGCACCGTGCAATGTGGAGATATTACTGTTTGTGCATTTACAATATTCATTGATTTTTGCCATTGAAAAACGTCCAGAAATGTTTGAAGCTACTGACTGAATGAAAGGAGCTGGCATCTCACTCTCTTTGAATCTTCTTTATCATGCTAGGATTAACAGGAAAAAGCTAAAAATTTCAGAATTGCACCGTGCAATGTGGAGATATTACTGTTTGTGCATTTACAATATTCATTGATTTTTGCCATTGAAAAACATGTTTTTCATATACCAGAAATGTTTGAAGCTACTGACTGAATGAAAGGAGCTGGCATCTCACTCTCTTTGAATCTTCTTTATCATGCTAGGATTAACAGGAAAAAGCTAAAAATTTCAGAATTGCACCGTGCAATGTGGAGATATTACTGTTTGTGCATTTACAATATTCATTGATTTTTGCCATTGAAAAACGTCCAGAAATGTTTGAAGCTACTGACTGAATGAAAGGAGCTGGCATCACTCTCTTTGAATCTTCTTTATCATGCTAGGATTAACAGGAAAAAGCTAAAAATTTCAGAATTGCACCGTGCAATGTGGAGATATTACTGTTTGTGCATTTACAATATTCATTGATTTTTGCCATTGAAAAACATGTTTTTCATATACCAGAAATGTTTGAAGCTACTGACTGAATGAAAGGAGCTGGCATCTCACTCTCTTTGAATCTTCTTTATCATGCTAGGATTAACAGGAAAAAGCAAAAAATTTCAGAATTGCACCGTGCAATGTGGAGATATTACTGTTTGTGCATTTACAATATTCATTGATTTTTGCCATTGAAAAACATGTTTTTCATATACCAGAAATGTTTGAAGCTACTGACTGAATGAAAGGAGCTGGCATCTCACTCTCTTTGAATCTTCTTTATCATGCTAGGATTAACAGGAAAAAGCTAAAAATTTCAGAATTGCACCGTGCAATGTGGAGATATTACTGTTTGTGCATTTACAATATTCATTGATTTTTGCCATTGAAAAACGTCCAGAAATGTTTGAAGCTACTGACTGAATGAAAGGAGCTGGCATCTCACTCTCTTTGAATCTTCTTTATCATGCTAGGATTAGCAGGAAAAAGCAAAAAATTTCAGAATTGCACCGTGCAATGTGGAGATATTACTGTTTGTGCATTTACAATATTCATTGATTTTTGCCATTGAAAAACATGTTTTTCATATACCAGAAATGTTTGAAGCTACTGACTGAATGAAAGGAGCTGGCATCTCACTCTCTTTGAATCTTCTTTATCATGCTAGGATTAACAGGAAAAAGCTAAAAATTTCAGAATTGCACCGTGCAATGTGGAGATATTACTGTTTGTGCATTTACAATATTCATTGATTTTTGCCATTGAAAAACATGTTTTTCATATACCAGAAATGTTTGAAGCTACTGACTGAATGAAAGGAGCTGGCATCTCACTCTCTTTGAATCTTCTTTATCATGCTAGGATTAACAGGAAAAAGCTAAAAATTTCAGAATTGCACCGTGCAATGTGCAGATATTACTGTTTGTGCATTTACAATATTCATTGATTTTTGCCATTGAAAAACATGTTTTTCATATACCAGAAATGTTTGAAGCTACTGACTGAATGAAAGGAGCTGGCATCTCACTCTCTTTGAATCTTCTTTATCATGCTAGGATTAACAGGAAAAAGCTAAAAATTTCAGAATTGCACCGTGCAATGTGGAGATATTACTGTTTGTGCATTTACAATATTCATTGATTTTTGCCATTGAAAAACATGTTTTTCATATACCAGAAATGTTTGAAGCTACTGACTGAATGAAAGGAGCTGGCATCTCACTCTCTTTGAATCTTCTTTATCATGCTAGGATTAACAGGAAAAAGCTAAAAATTTCAGAATTGCACCATGCAATGTGGAGATATTACTGTTTGTGCATTTACAATATTCATTGATTTTTGCCATTGAAAAACATGTTTTTCATATACCAGAAATGTTTGAAGCTACTGACTGAATGAAAGGAGCTGGCATCTCACTCTCTTTGAATCTTCTTTATCATGCTAGGATTAACAGGAAAAAGCAAAAAATTTCAGAATTGCACCGTGCAATGTGGAGATATTACTGTTTGTGCATTTACAATATTCATTGATTTTTGCCATTGAAAAACGTCCAGAAATGTTTGAAGCTACTGACTGAATGAAAGGAGCTGGCATCTCACTCTCTTTGAATCTTCTTTATCATGCTAGGATTAACAGGAAAAAGCTAAAAATTTCAGAATTGCACCGTGCAATGTGGAGATATTACTGTTTGTGCATTTACAATATTCATTGATTTTTGCCATTGAAAAACATGTTTTTCATATACCAGAAATGTTTGAAGCTACTGACTGAATGAAAGGAGCTGGCATCTCACTCTCTTTGAATCTTCTTTATCATGCTAGGATTAACAGGAAAAAGCTAAAAATTTCAGAATTGCACCGTGCAATGTGGAGATATTACTGTTTGTGCATTTACAATATTCATTGATTTTTGCCATTGAAAAACGTCCAGAAATGTTTGAAGCTACTGACTGAATGAAAGGAGCTGGCATCTCACTCTCTTTGAATCTTCTTTATCATGCTAGGATTAACAGGAAAAAGCAAAAAATTTCAGAATTGCACCGTGCAATGTGGAGATATTACTGTTTGTGCATTTACAATATTCATTGATTTTTGCCATTGAAAAACGTCCAGAAATGTTTGAAGCTACTGACTGAATGAAAGGAGCTGGCATCTCACTCTCTTTGAATCTTCTTTATCATGCTAGGATTAACAGGAAAAAGCTAAAAATTTCAGAATTGCACCGTGCAATGTGGAGATATTACTGTTTGTGCATTTACAATATTCATTGATTTTTGCCATTGAAAAACGTCCAGAAATGTTTGAAGCTACTGACTGAATGAAAGGAGCTGGCATCTCACTCTCTTTGAATCTTCTTTATCATGCTAGGATTAGCAGGAAAAAGCAAAAAATTTCAGAATTGCACCGTGCAATGTGGAGATATTACTGTTTGTGCATTTACAATATTCATTGATTTTTGCCATTGAAAAACATGTTTTTCATATACCAGAAATGTTTGAAGCTACTGACTGAATGAAAGGAGCTGGCATCTCACTCTCTTTGAATCTTCTTTATCATGCTAGGATTAACAGGAAAAAGCTAAAAATTTCAGAATTGCACCGTGCAATGTGGAGATATTACTGTTTGTGCATTTACAATATTCATTGATTTTTGCCATTGAAAAACATGTTTTTCATATACCAGAAATGTTTGAAGCTACTGACTGAATGAAAGGAGCTGGCATCTCACTCTCTTTGAATCTTCTTTATCATGCTAGGATTAACAGGAAAAAGCTAAAAATTTCAGAATTGCACCGTGCAATGTGGAGATATTACTGTTTGTGCATTTACAATATTCATTGATTTTTGCCATTGAAAAACATGTTTTTCATATACCAGAAATGTTTGAAGCTACTGACTGAATGAAAGGAGCTGGCATCTCACTCTTTGAATCTTCTTTATCATGCTAGGATTAACAGGAAAAAGCTAAAAATTTCAGAATTGCACCGTGCAATGTGGAGATATTACTGTTTGTGCATTTACAATATTCATTGATTTTTGCCATTGAAAAACATGTTTTTCATATACCAGAAATGTTTGAAGCTACTGACTGAATGAAAGGAGCTGGCATCTCACTCTCTTTGAATCTTCTTTATCATGCTAGGATTAACAGGAAAAAGCTAAAAATTTCAGAATTGCACCGTGCAATGTGGAGATATTACTGTTTGTGCATTTACAATATTCATTGATTTTTGCCATTGAAAAACATGTTTTTCATATACCAGAAATGTTTGAAGCTACTGACTGAATGAAAGGAGCTGGCATCTCACTCTCTTTGAATCTTCTTTATCATGCTAGGATTAACAGGAAAAAGCAAAAAATTTCAGAATTGCACCGTGCAATGTGGAGATATTACTGTTTGTGCATTTACAATATTCATTGATTTTTGCCATTGAAAAACGTCCAGAAATGTTTGAAGCTACTGACTGAATGAAAGGAGCTGGCATCTCACTCTCTTTGAATCTTCTTTATCATGCTAGGATTAACAGGAAAAAGCTAAAAATTTCAGAATTGCACCGTGCAATGTGGAGATATTACTGTTTGTGCATTTACAATATTCATTGATTTTTGCCATTGAAAAACATGTTTTTCATATACCAGAAATGTTTGAAGCTACTGACTGAATGAAAGGAGCTGGCATCTCACTCTCTTTGAATCTTCTTTATCATGCTAGGATTAACAGGAAAAAGCAAAAAATTTCAGAATTGCACCGTGCAATGTGGAGATATTACTGTTTGTGCATTTACAATATTCATTGATTTTTGCCATTGAAAAACATGTTTTTCATATACCAGAAATGTTTGAAGCTACTGACTGAATGAAAGGAGCTGGCATCTCACTCTCTTTGAATCTTCTTTATCATGCTAGGATTAACAGGAAAAAGCTAAAAATTTCAGAATTGCACCGTGCAATGTGGAGATATTACTGTTTGTGCATTTACAATATTCATTGATTTTTGCCATTGAAAAACGTCCAGAAATGTTTGAAGCTACTGACTGAATGAAAGGAGCTGGCATCTCACTCTCTTTGAATCTTCTTTATCATGCTAGGATTAACAGGAAAAAGCTAAAAATTTCAGAATTGCACCGTGCAATGTGGAGATATTACTGTTTGTGCATTTACAATATTCATTGATTTTTGCCATTGAAAAACATGTTTTTCATATACCAGAAATGTTTGAAGCTACTGACTGAATGAAAGGAGCTGGCATCTCACTCTCTTTGAATCTTCTTTATCATGCTAGGATTAACAGGAAAAAGCTAAAAATTTCAGAATTGCACCGTGCAATGTGGAGATATTACTGTTTGTGCATTTACAATATTCATTGATTTTTGCCATTGAAAAACGTCCAGAAATGTTTGAAGCTACTGACTGAATGAAAGGAGCTGGCATCTCACTCTCTTTGAATCTTCTTTATCATGCTAGGATTAACAGGAAAAAGCAAAAAATTTCAGAATTGCACCGTGCAATGTGGAGATATTACTGTTTGTGCATTTACAATATTCATTGATTTTTGCCATTGAAAAACGTCCAGAAATGTTTGAAGCTACTGACTGAATGAAAGGAGCTGGCATCTCACTCTCTTTGAATCTTCTTTATCATGCTAGGATTAACAGGAAAAAGCTAAAAATTTCAGAATTGCACCGTGCAATGTGGAGATATTACTGTTTGTGCATTTACAATATTCATTGATTTTTGCCATTGAAAAACGTCCAGAAATGTTTGAAGCTACTGACTGAATGAAAGGAGCTGGCATCTCACTCTCTTTGAATCTTCTTTATCATGCTAGGATTAGCAGGAAAAAGCAAAAAATTTCAGAATTGCACCGTGCAATGTGGAGATATTACTGTTTGTGCATTTACAATATTCATTGATTTTTGCCATTGAAAAACATGTTTTTCATATACCAGAAATGTTTGAAGCTACTGACTGAATGAAAGGAGCTGGCATCTCACTCTCTTTGAATCTTCTTTATCATGCTAGGATTAACAGGAAAAAGCTAAAAATTTCAGAATTGCACCGTGCAATGTGGAGATATTACTGTTTGTGCATTTACAATATTCATTGATTTTTGCCATTGAAAAACATGTTTTTCATATACCAGAAATGTTTGAAGCTACTGACTGAATGAAAGGAGCTGGCATCTCACTCTCTTTGAATCTTCTTTATCATGCTAGGATTAACAGGAAAAAGCTAAAAATTTCAGAATTGCACCGTGCAATGTGGAGATATTACTGTTTGTGCATTTACAATATTCATTGATTTTTGCCATTGAAAAACATGTTTTTCATATACCAGAAATGTTTGAAGCTACTGACTGAATGAAAGGAGCTGGCATCTCACTCTTTGAATCTTCTTTATCATGCTAGGATTAACAGGAAAAAGCTAAAAATTTCAGAATTGCACCGTGCAATGTGGAGATATTACTGTTTGTGCATTTACAATATTCATTGATTTTTGCCATTGAAAAACATGTTTTTCATATACCAGAAATGTTTGAAGCTACTGACTGAATGAAAGGAGCTGGCATCTCACTCTCTTTGAATCTTCTTTATCATGCTAGGATTAACAGGAAAAAGCTAAAAATTTCAGAATTGCACCGTGCAATGTGGAGATATTACTGTTTGTGCATTTACAATATTCATTGATTTTTGCCATTGAAAAACATGTTTTTCATATACCAGAAATGTTTGAAGCTACTGACTGAATGAAAGGAGCTGGCATCTCACTCTCTTTGAATCTTCTTTATCATGCTAGGATTAACAGGAAAAAGCAAAAAATTTCAGAATTGCACCGTGCAATGTGGAGATATTACTGTTTGTGCATTTACAATATTCATTGATTTTTGCCATTGAAAAACGTCCAGAAATGTTTGAAGCTACTGACTGAATGAAAGGAGCTGGCATCTCACTCTCTTTGAATCTTCTTTATCATGCTAGGATTAACAGGAAAAAGCTAAAAATTTCAGAATTGCACCGTGCAATGTGGAGATATTACTGTTTGTGCATTTACAATATTCATTGATTTTTGCCATTGAAAAACATGTTTTTCATATACCAGAAATGTTTGAAGCTACTGACTGAATGAAAGGAGCTGGCATCTCACTCTCTTTGAATCTTCTTTATCATGCTAGGATTAACAGGAAAAAGCAAAAAATTTCAGAATTGCACCGTGCAATGTGGAGATATTACTGTTTGTGCATTTACAATATTCATTGATTTTTGCCATTGAAAAACATGTTTTTCATATACCAGAAATGTTTGAAGCTACTGACTGAATGAAAGGAGCTGGCATCTCACTCTCTTTGAATCTTCTTTATCATGCTAGGATTAACAGGAAAAAGCTAAAAATTTCAGAATTGCACCGTGCAATGTGGAGATATTACTGTTTGTGCATTTACAATATTCATTGATTTTTGCCATTGAAAAACGTCCAGAAATGTTTGAAGCTACTGACTGAATGAAAGGAGCTGGCATCTCACTCTCTTTGAATCTTCTTTATCATGCTAGGATTAACAGGAAAAAGCTAAAAATTTCAGAATTGCACCGTGCAATGTGGAGATATTACTGTTTGTGCATTTACAATATTCATTGATTTTTGCCATTGAAAAACATGTTTTTCATATACCAGAAATGTTTGAAGCTACTGACTGAATGAAAGGAGCTGGCATCTCACTCTCTTTGAATCTTCTTTATCATGCTAGGATTAACAGGAAAAAGCTAAAAATTTCAGAATTGCACCGTGCAATGTGGAGATATTACTGTTTGTGCATTTACAATATTCATTGATTTTTGCCATTGAAAAACATGTTTTTCATATACCAGAAATGTTTGAAGCTACTGACTGAATGAAAGGAGCTGGCATCTCACTCTCTTTGAATCTTCTTTATCATGCTAGGATTAACAGGAAAAAGCTAAAAATTTCAGAATTGCACCGTGCAATGTGGAGATATTACTGTTTGTGCATTTACAATATTCATTGATTTTTGCCATTGAAAAACATGTTTTTCATATACCAGAAATGTTTGAAGCTACTGACTGAATGAAAGGAGCTGGCATCTCACTCTCTTTGAATCTTCTTTATCATGCTAGGATTAGCAGGAAAAAGCAAAAAATTTCAGAATTGCACCGTGCAATGTGGAGATATTACTGTTTGTGCATTTACAATATTCATTGATTTTTGCCATTGAAAAACATGTTTTTCATATACCAGAAATGTTTGAAGCTACTGACTGAATGAAAGGAGCTGGCATCTCACTCTCTTTGAATCTTCTTTATCATGCTAGGATTAACAGGAAAAAGCTAAAAATTTCAGAATTGCACCGTGCAATGTGGAGATATTACTGTTTGTGCATTTACAATATTCATTGATTTTTGCCATTGAAAAACATGTTTTTCATATACCAGAAATGTTTGAAGCTACTGACTGAATGAAAGGAGCTGGCATCTCACTCTCTTTGAATCTTCTTTATCATGCTAGGATTAGCAGGAAAAAGCAAAAAATTTCAGAATTGCACCGTGCAATGTGGAGATATTACTGTTTGTGCATTTACAATATTCATTGATTTTTGCCATTGAAAAACGTCCAGAAATGTTTGAAGCTACTGACTGAATGAAAGGAGCTGGCATCTCACTCTCTTTGAATCTTCTTTATCATGCTAGGATTAACAGGAAAAAGCTAAAAATTTCAGAATTGCACCGTGCAATGTGGAGATATTACTGTTTGTGCATTTACAATATTCATTGATTTTTGCCATTGAAAAACGTCCAGAAATGTTTGAAGCTACTGACTGAATGAAAGGAGCTGGCATCTCACTCTCTTTGAATCTTCTTTATCATGCTAGGATTAGCAGGAAAAAGCAAAAAATTTCAGAATTGCACCGTGCAATGTGGAGATATTACTGTTTGTGCATTTACAATATTCATTGATTTTTGCCATTGAAAAACATGTTTTTCATATACCAGAAATGTTTGAAGCTACTGACTGAATGAAAGGAGCTGGCATCTCACTCTCTTTGAATCTTCTTTATCATGCTAGGATTAACAGGAAAAAGCTAAAAATTTCAGAATTGCACCGTGCAATGTGGAGATATTACTGTTTGTGCATTTACAATATTCATTGATTTTTGCCATTGAAAAACATGTTTTTCATATACCAGAAATGTTTGAAGCTACTGACTGAATGAAAGGAGCTGGCATCTCACTCTCTTTGAATCTTCTTTATCATGCTAGGATTAACAGGAAAAAGCTAAAAATTTCAGAATTGCACCATGCAATGTGGAGATATTACTGTTTGTGCATTTACAATATTCATTGATTTTTGCCATTGAAAAACATGTTTTTCATATACCAGAAATGTTTGAAGCTACTGACTGAATGAAAGGAGCTGGCATCTCACTCTCTTTGAATCTTCTTTATCATGCTAGGATTAACAGGAAAAAGCAAAAAATTTCAGAATTGCACCGTGCAATGTGGAGATATTACTGTTTGTGCATTTAC
>NW_027371256.1:0-29152 GCF_046119375.1 Phyllobates terribilis
AAACAGTAATATCTCCACATTGCAAGGTGCAATTCTGAAATTTTTTGCTTTTTCCTGCTAATCCTAGCATGATAAAGAAGATTCAAAGAGAGTGAGATGCCAGCTCCTTTCATTCAGTCAGTAGCTTCAAACATTTCTGGTATATGAAAAACATGTTTTTCAATGGCAAAAATCAATGAATATTGTAAATGCACAAACAGTAATATCTCCACATTGCACGGTGCAATTCTGAAATTTTTAGCTTTTTCTTGTTAATCCTAGCATGATAAAGAAGATTCAAAGAGAGTGAGATGCCAGCTCCTTTCATTCAGTCAGTAGCTTCAAACATTTCTGGTATATGAAAAACATGTTTTTCAATGGCAAAAATCAATGAATATTGTAAATGCACAAACAGTAATATCTCCACATTGCAAGGTGCAATTCTGAAATTTTTTGCTTTTTCCTGCTAATCCTAGCATGATAAAGAAGATTCAAAGAGAGTGAGATGCCAGCTCCTTTCATTCAGTCAGTAGCTTCAAACATTTCTGGTATATGAAAAACATGTTTTTCAATGGTAAAATCAATGAATATTGTAAATGCACAAACAGTAATATCTCCACATTGCAAGGTGCAATTCTGAAATTTTTGCTTTTTCCTGTTAATCCTAGCATGATAAAGAAGATTCAAAGAGAGTGAGATGCCAGCTCCTTTCATTCAGTCAGTAGCTTCAAACATTTCTGGTATATGAAAAACATGTTTTTCAATGGCAAAAATCAATGAATATTGTAAATGCACAAACAGTAATATCTCCACATTGCAAGGTGCAATTCTGAAATTTTTTTGCTTTTTCCTGCTAATCCTAGCATGATAAAGAAGATTCAAAGAGAGTGAGATGCCAGCTCCTTTCATTCAGTCAGTAGCTTCAAACATTTCTGGTATATGAAAAACATGTTTTTCAATGGCAAAAATCAATGAATATTGTAAATGCACAAACAGTAATATCTCCACATTGCACGGTGCAATTCTGAAATTTTTAGCTTTTTCCTGTTAATCCTAGCATGATAAAGAAGATTCAAAGAGAGTGAGATGCCAGCTCCTTTCATTCAGTCAGTAGCTTCAAACATTTCTGGTATATGAAAAACTGTTTTTCAATGGCAAAAATCAATGAATATTGTAAATGCACAAACAGTAATATCTCCACATTGCACGGTGCAATTCTGAAATTTTTAGCTTTTTCCTGTTAATCCTAGCATGATAAAGAAGATTCAAAGAGAGTGAGATGCCAGCTCCTTTCATTCAGTCAGTAGCTTCAAACATTTCTGGTATATGAAAAACATGTTTTTCAATGGCAAAAATCAATGAATATTGTAAATGCACAAACAGTAATATCTCCACATTGCAAGGTGCAATTCTGAAATTTTTTGCTTTTTCCTGCTAATCCTAGCATGATAAAGAAGATTCAAAGAGAGTGAGATGCCAGCTCCTTTCATTCAGTCAGTAGCTTCAAACATTTCTGGTATATGAAAAACATGTTTTTCAATGGCAAAAATCAATGAATGTTGTAAATGCACAAACAGTAATATCTCCACATTGCACGGTGCAATTCTGAAATTTTTAGCTTTTTCCTGTTAATCCTAGCATGATAAAGAAGATTCAAAGAGAGTGAGATGCCAGCTCCTTTCATTCAGTCAGTAGCTTCAAACATTTCTGGTATATGAAAAACATGTTTTTCAATGGCAAAAATCAATGAATATTGTAAATGCACAAACAGTAATATCTCCACATTGCAAGGTGCAATTCTGAAATTTTTTGCTTTTTCCTGCTAATCCTAGCATGATAAAGAAGATTCAAAGAGAGTGAGATGCCAGCTCCTTTCATTCAGTCAGTAGCTTCAAACATTTCTGGTATATGAAAAACATGTTTTTCAATGGCAAAAATCAATGAATATTGTAAATGCACAAACAGTAATATCTCCACATTGCACGGTGCAATTCTGAAATTTTTAGCTTTTTCCTGTTAATCCTAGCATGATAAAGAAGATTCAAAGAGAGTGAGATGCCAGCTCCTTTCATTCAGTCAGTAGCTTCAAACATTTCTGGTATATGAAAAACGTTTTTCAATGGCAAAAATCAATGAATATTGTAAATGCACAAACAGTAATATCTCCACATTGCAAGGTGCAATTCTGAAATTTTTTGCTTTTTCCTGCTAATCCTAGCATGATAAAGAAGATTCAAAGAGAGTGAGATGCCAGCTCCTTTCATTCAGTCAGTAGCTTCAAACATTTCTGGTATATGAAAAACATGTTTTTCAATGGCAAAAATCAATGAATATTGTAAATGCACAAACAGTAATATCTCCACATTGCACGGTGCAATTCTGAAATTTTTAGCTTTTTCCTGTTAATCCTAGCATGATAAAGAAGATTCAAAGAGAGTGAGATGCCAGCTCCTTTCATTCAGTCAGTAGCTTCAAACATTTCTGGTATATGAAAAACATGTTTTTCAATGGCAAAAATCAATGAATATTGTAAATGCACAAACAGTAATATCTCCACATTGCAAGGTGCAATTCTGAAATTTTTTGCTTTTTCCTGCTAATCCTAGCATGATAAAGAAGATTCAAAGAGAGTGAGATGCCAGCTCCTTTCATTCAGTCAGTAGCTTCAAACATTTCTGGTATATGAAAAACATGTTTTTCAATGGCAAAAATCAATGAATATTGTAAATGCACAAACAGTAATATCTCCACATTGCACGGTGCAATTCTGAAATTTTTAGCTTTTTCCTGTTAATCCTAGCATGATAAAGAAGATTCAAAGAGAGTGAGATGCCAGCTCCTTTCATTCAGTCAGTAGCTTCAAACATTTCTGGTATATGAAAAACATGTTTTTCAATGGCAAAAATCAATGAATATTGTAAATGCACAAACAGTAATATCTCCACATTGCAAGGTGCAATTCTGAAATTTTTTGCTTTTTCCTGTTAATCCTAGCATGATAAAGAAGATTCAAAGAGAGTGAGATGCCAGCTCCTTTCATTCAGTCAGTAGCTTCAAACATTTCTGGTATATGAAAAACATGTTTTTCAATGGCAAAAATCAATGAATATTGTAAATGCACAAACAGTAATATCTCCACATTGCAAGGTGCAATTCTGAAATTTTTTGCTTTTTCCTGCTAATCCTAGCATGATAAAGAAGATTCAAAGAGAGTGAGATGCCAGCTCCTTTCATTCAGTCAGTAGCTTCAAACATTTCTGGTATATGAAAAACATGTTTTTCAATGGCAAAAATCAATGAATATTGTAAATGCACAAACAGTAATATCTCCACATTGCACGGTGCAATTCTGAAATTTTTAGCTTTTTCTTGTTAATCCTAGCATGATAAAGAAGATTCAAAGAGAGTGAGATGCCAGCTCCTTTCATTCAGTCAGTAGCTTCAAACATTTCTGGTATATGAAAAACATGTTTTTCAATGGCAAAAATCAATGAATATTGTAAATGCACAAACAGTAATATCTCCACATTGCAAGGTGCAATTCTGAAATTTTTTGCTTTTTCCTGCTAATCCTAGCATGATAAAGATTCAAAGAGAGTGAGATGCCAGCTCCTTTCATTCAGTCAGTAGCTTCAAACATTTCTGGTATATGAAAAACATGTTTTTCAATGGCAAAAATCAATGAATATTGTAAATGCACAAACAGTAATATCTCCACATTGCACGGTGCAATTCTGAAATTTTTAGCTTTTTCCTGTTAATCCTAGCATGATAAAGAAGATTCAAAGAGAGTGAGATGCCAGCTCCTTTCATTCAGTCAGTAGCTTCAAACATTTCTGGTATATGAAAAACATGTTTTTCAATGGCAAAAATCAATGAATATTGTAAATGCACAAACAGTAATATCTCCACATTGCACGGTGCAATTCTGAAATTTTTAGCTTTTTCCTGTTAATCCTAGCATGATAAAGAAGATTCAAAGAGAGTGAGATGCCAGCTCCTTTCATTCAGTCAGTAGCTTCAAACATTTCTGGTATATGAAAAACATGTTTTTCAATGGCAAAAATCAATGAATATTGTAAATGCACAAACAGTAATATCTCCACATTGCAAGGTGCAATTCTGAAATTTTTTGCTTTTTCCTGCTAATCCTAGCATGATAAAGAAGATTCAAAGAGAGTGAGATGCCAGCTCCTTTCATTCAGTCAGTAGCTTCAAACATTTCTGGTATATGAAAAACATGTTTTTCAATGGCAAAAATCAATGAATATTGTAAATGCACAAACAGTAATATCTCCACATTGCAAGGTGCAATTCTGAAATTTTTTGCTTTTTCCTGTTAATCCTAGCATGATAAAGAAGATTCAAAGAGAGTGAGATGCCAGCTCCTTTCATTCAGTCAGTAGCTTCAAACATTTCTGGTATATGAAAAACATGTTTTTCAATGGCAAAAATCAATGAATATTGTAAATGCACAAACAGTAATATCTCCACATTGCAAGGTGCAATTCTGAAATTTTTTGCTTTTTCCTGCTAATCCTAGCATGATAAAGAAGATTCAAAGAGAGTGAGATGCCAGCTCCTTTCATTCAGTCAGTAGCTTCAAACATTTCTGGTATATGAAAAACATGTTTTTCAATGGCAAAAATCAATGAATATTGTAAATGCACAAACAGTAATATCTCCACATTGCACGGTGCAATTCTGAAATTTTTAGCTTTTTCCTGTTAATCCTAGCATGATAAAGAAGATTCAAAGAGAGTGAGATGCCAGCTCCTTTCATTCAGTCAGTAGCTTCAAACATTTCTGGTATATGAAAAACATGTTTTTCAATGGCAAAAATCAATGAATATTGTAAATGCACAAACAGTAATATCTCCACATTGCAAGGTGCAATTCTGAAATTTTTTGCTTTTTCCTGCTAATCCTAGCATGATAAAGAAGATTCAAAGAGAGTGAGATGCCAGCTCCTTTCATTCAGTCAGTAGCTTCAAACATTTCTGGTATATGAAAAACATGTTTTTCAATGGCAAAAATCAATGAATATTGTAAATGCACAAACAGTAATATCTCCACATTGCACGGTGCAATTCTGAAATTTTTAGCTTTTTCCTGTTAATCCTAGCATGATAAAGAAGATTCAAAGAGAGTGAGATGCCAGCTCCTTTCATTCAGTCAGTAGCTTCAAACATTTCTGGTATATGAAAAACGTTTTTCAATGGCAAAAATCAATGAATATTGTAAATGCACAAACAGTAATATCTCCACATTGCAAGGTGCAATTCTGAAATTTTTTGCTTTTTCCTGCTAATCCTAGCATGATAAAGAAGATTCAAAGAGAGTGAGATGCCAGCTCCTTTCATTCAGTCAGTAGCTTCAAACATTTCTGGTATATGAAAAACATGTTTTTCAATGGCAAAAATCAATGAATATTGTAAATGCACAAACAGTAATATCTCCACATTGCAAGGTGCAATTCTGAAATTTTTAGCTTTTTCCTGTTAATCCTAGCATGATAAAGAAGATTCAAAGAGAGTGAGATGCCAGCTCCTTTCATTCAGTCAGTAGCTTCAAACATTTCTGGTATATGAAAAACATGTTTTTCAATGGCAAAAATCAATGAATATTGTAAATGCACAAACAGTAATATCTCCACATTGCAAGGTGCAATTCTGAAATTTTTTGCTTTTTCCTGCTAATCCTAGCATGATAAAGAAGATTCAAAGAGAGTGAGATGCCAGCTCCTTTCATTCAGTCAGTAGCTTCAAACATTTCTGGTATATGAAAAACATGTTTTTCAATGGCAAAAATCAATGAATATTGTAAATGCACAAACAGTAATATCTCCACATTGCACGGTGCAATTCTGAAATTTTTAGCTTTTTCCTGTTAATCCTAGCATGATAAAGAAGATTCAAAGAGAGTGAGATGCCAGCTCCTTTCATTCAGTCAGTAGCTTCAAACATTTCTGGTATATAAAAAAAACATGTTTTTCAATGGCAAAAATCAATGAATATTGTAAATGCACAAACAGTAATATCTCCACATTGCACGGTGCAATTCTGAAATTTTTAGCTTTTTCCTGTTAATCCTAGCATGATAAAGAAGATTCAAAGAGAGTGAGATGCCAGCTCCTTTCATTCAGTCAGTAGCTTCAAACATTTCTGGTATATGAAAAACATGTTTTTCAATGGCAAAAATCAATGAATATTGTAAATGCACAAACAGTAATATCTCCACATTGCAAGGTGCAATTCTGAAATTTTTTGCTTTTTCCTGCTAATCCTAGCATGATAAAGAAGATTCAAAGAGAGTGAGATGCCAGCTCCTTTCATTCAGTCAGTAGCTTCAAACATTTCTGGTATATGAAAAACATGTTTTTCAATGGCAAAAATCAATGAATATTGTAAATGCACAAACAGTAATATCTCCACATTGCACGGTGCAATTCTGAAATTTTTAGCTTTTTCCTGTTAATCCTAGCATGATAAAGAAGATTCAAAGAGAGTGAGATGCCAGCTCCTTTCATTCAGTCAGTAGCTTCAAACATTTCTGGTATATGAAAAACGTTTTTCAATGGCAAAAATCAATGAATATTGTAAATGCACAAACAGTAATATCTCCACATTGCACGGTGCAATTCTGAAATTTTTAGCTTTTTCCTGTTAATCCTAGCATGATAAAGAAGATTCAAAGAGAGTGAGATGCCAGCTCCTTTCATTCAGTCAGTAGCTTCAAACATTTCTGGTATATGAAAAACATGTTTTTCAATGGCAAAAATCAATGAATATTGTAAATGCACAAACAGTAATATCTCCACATTGCAAGGTGCAATTCTGAAATTTTTTGCTTTTTCCTGCTAATCCTAGCATGATAAAGAAGATTCAAAGAGAGTGAGATGCCAGCTCCTTTCATTCAGTCAGTAGCTTCAAACATTTCTGGTATATGAAAAACATGTTTTTCAATGGCAAAAATCAATGAATGTTGTAAATGCACAAACAGTAATATCTCCACATTGCACGGTGCAATTCTGAAATTTTTAGCTTTTTTCCTGTTAATCCTAGCATGATAAAGAAGATTCAAAGAGAGTGAGATGCCAGCTCCTTTCATTCAGTCAGTAGCTTCAAACATTTCTGGTATATGAAAAACATGTTTTTCAATGGCAAAAATCAATGAATATTGTAAATGCACAAACAGTAATATCTCCACATTGCAAGGTGCAATTCTGAAATTTTTTGCTTTTTCCTGCTAATCCTAGCATGATAAAGAAGATTCAAAGAGAGTGAGATGCCAGCTCCTTTCATTCAGTCAGTAGCTTCAAACATTTCTGGTATATGAAAAACATGTTTTTCAATGGCAAAAATCAATGAATATTGTAAATGCACAAACAGTAATATCTCCACATTGCACGGTGCAATTCTGAAATTTTTAGCTTTTTCCTGTTAATCCTAGCATGATAAAGAAGATTCAAAGAGAGTGAGATGCCAGCTCCTTTCATTCAGTCAGTAGCTTCAAACATTTCTGGTATATGAAAAACGTTTTTCAATGGCAAAAATCAATGAATATTGTAAATGCACAAACAGTAATATCTCCACATTGCAAGGTGCAATTCTGAAATTTTTTGCTTTTTCCTGCTAATCCTAGCATGATAAAGAAGATTCAAAGAGAGTGAGATGCCAGCTCCTTTCATTCAGTCAGTAGCTTCAAACATTTCTGGTATATGAAAAACATGTTTTTCAATGGCAAAAATCAATGAATATTGTAAATGCACAAACAGTAATATCTCCACATTGCACGGTGCAATTCTGAAATTTTTAGCTTTTTCCTGTTAATCCTAGCATGATAAAGAAGATTCAAAGAGAGTGAGATGCCAGCTCCTTTCATTCAGTCAGTAGCTTCAAACATTTCTGGTATATGAAAAACATGTTTTTCAATGGCAAAAATCAATGAATATTGTAAATGCACAAACAGTAATATCTCCACATTGCAAGGTGCAATTCTGAAATTTTTTGCTTTTTCCTGCTAATCCTAGCATGATAAAGAAGATTCAAAGAGAGTGAGATGCCAGCTCCTTTCATTCAGTCAGTAGCTTCAAACATTTCTGGTATATGAAAAACATGTTTTTCAATGGCAAAAATCAATGAATATTGTAAATGCACAAACAGTAATATCTCCACATTGCACGGTGCAATTCTGAAATTTTTAGCTTTTTCCTGTTAATCCTAGCATGATAAAGAAGATTCAAAGAGAGTGAGATGCCAGCTCCTTTCATTCAGTCAGTAGCTTCAAACATTTCTGGTATATGAAAAACATGTTTTTCAATGGCAAAAATCAATGAATATTGTAAATGCACAAACAGTAATATCTCCACATTGCAAGGTGCAATTCTGAAATTTTTTGCTTTTTCCTGTTAATCCTAGCATGATAAAGAAGATTCAAAGAGAGTGAGATGCCAGCTCCTTTCATTCAGTCAGTAGCTTCAAACATTTCTGGTATATGAAAAACATGTTTTTCAATGGCAAAAATCAATGAATATTGTAAATGCACAAACAGTAATATCTCCACATTGCAAGGTGCAATTCTGAAATTTTTTGCTTTTTCCTGCTAATCCTAGCATGATAAAGAAGATTCAAAGAGAGTGAGATGCCAGCTCCTTTCATTCAGTCAGTAGCTTCAAACATTTCTGGTATATGAAAAACATGTTTTTCAATGGCAAAAATCAATGAATATTGTAAATGCACAAACAGTAATATCTCCACATTGCACGGTGCAATTCTGAAATTTTTAGCTTTTTCTTGTTAATCCTAGCATGATAAAGAAGATTCAAAGAGAGTGAGATGCCAGCTCCTTTCATTCAGTCAGTAGCTTCAAACATTTCTGGTATATGAAAAACATGTTTTTCAATGGCAAAAATCAATGAATATTGTAAATGCACAAACAGTAATATCTCCACATTGCAAGGTGCAATTCTGAAATTTTTTGCTTTTTCCTGCTAATCCTAGCATGATAAAGAAGATTCAAAGAGAGTGAGATGCCAGCTCCTTTCATTCAGTCAGTAGCTTCAAACATTTCTGGTATATGAAAAACATGTTTTTCAATGGCAAAAATCAATGAATATTGTAAATGCACAAACAGTAATATCTCCACATTGCACGGTGCAATTCTGAAATTTTTAGCTTTTTCTTGTTAATCCTAGCATGATAAAGAAGATTCAAAGAGAGTGAGATGCCAGCTCCTTTCATTCAGTCAGTAGCTTCAAACATTTCTGGTATATGAAAAACATGTTTTTCAATGGCAAAAATCAATGAATATTGTAAATGCACAAACAGTAATATCTCCACATTGCAAGGTGCAATTCTGAAATTTTTTGCTTTTTCCTGCTAATCCTAGCATGATAAAGAAGATTCAAAGAGAGTGAGATGCCAGCTCCTTTCATTCAGTCAGTAGCTTCAAACATTTCTGGTATATGAAAAACATGTTTTTCAATGGTAAAATCAATGAATATTGTAAATGCACAAACAGTAATATCTCCACATTGCAAGGTGCAATTCTGAAATTTTTTGCTTTTTCCTGTTAATCCTAGCATGATAAAGAAGATTCAAAGAGAGTGAGATGCCAGCTCCTTTCATTCAGTCAGTAGCTTCAAACATTTCTGGTATATGAAAAACATGTTTTTCAATGGCAAAAATCAATGAATATTGTAAATGCACAAACAGTAATATCTCCACATTGCAAGGTGCAATTCTGAAATTTTTTGCTTTTTCCTGCTAATCCTAGCATGATAAAGAAGATTCAAAGAGAGTGAGATGCCAGCTCCTTTCATTCAGTCAGTAGCTTCAAACATTTCTGGTATATGAAAAACATGTTTTTCAATGGCAAAAATCAATGAATATTGTAAATGCACAAACAGTAATATCTCCACATTGCACGGTGCAATTCTGAAATTTTTAGCTTTTTCCTGTTAATCCTAGCATGATAAAGAAGATTCAAAGAGAGTGAGATGCCAGCTCCTTTCATTCAGTCAGTAGCTTCAAACATTTCTGGTATATGAAAAACATGTTTTTCAATGGCAAAAATCAATGAATATTGTAAATGCACAAACAGTAATATCTCCACATTGCAAGGTGCAATTCTGAAATTTTTTGCTTTTTCCTGCTAATCCTAGCATGATAAAGAAGATTCAAAGAGAGTGAGATGCCAGCTCCTTTCATTCAGTCAGTAGCTTCAAACATTTCTGGTATATGAAAAACATGTTTTTCAATGGCAAAAATCAATGAATGTTGTAAATGCACAAACAGTAATATCTCCACATTGCACGGTGCAATTCTGAAATTTTTAGCTTTTTCCTGTTAATCCTAGCATGATAAAGAAGATTCAAAGAGAGTGAGATGCCAGCTCCTTTCATTCAGTCAGTAGCTTCAAACATTTCTGGTATATGAAAAACATGTTTTTCAATGGCAAAAATCAATGAATATTGTAAATGCACAAACAGTAATATCTCCACATTGCAAGGTGCAATTCTGAAATTTTTTGCTTTTTCCTGCTAATCCTAGCATGATAAAGAAGATTCAAAGAGAGTGAGATGCCAGCTCCTTTCATTCAGTCAGTAGCTTCAAACATTTCTGGTATATGAAAAACATGTTTTTCAATGGCAAAAATCAATGAATATTGTAAATGCACAAACAGTAATATCTCCACATTGCACGGTGCAATTCTGAAATTTTTAGCTTTTTCCTGTTAATCCTAGCATGATAAAGAAGATTCAAAGAGAGTGAGATGCCAGCTCCTTTCATTCAGTCAGTAGCTTCAAACATTTCTGGTATATGAAAAACGTTTTTCAATGGCAAAAATCAATGAATATTGTAAATGCACAAACAGTAATATCTCCACATTGCACGGTGCAATTCTGAAATTTTTAGCTTTTTCCTGTTAATCCTAGCATGATAAAGAAGATTCAAAGAGAGTGAGATGCCAGCTCCTTTCATTCAGTCAGTAGCTTCAAACATTTCTGGTATATGAAAAACATGTTTTTCAATGGCAAAAATCAATGAATATTGTAAATGCACAAACAGTAATATCTCCACATTGCAAGGTGCAATTCTGAAATTTTTTGCTTTTTCCTGCTAATCCTAGCATGATAAAGAAGATTCAAAGAGAGTGAGATGCCAGCTCCTTTCATTCAGTCAGTAGCTTCAAACATTTCTGGTATATGAAAAACATGTTTTTCAATGGCAAAAATCAATGAATATTGTAAATGCACAAACAGTAATATCTCCACATTGCACGGTGCAATTCTGAAATTTTTAGCTTTTTCCTGTTAATCCTAGCATGATAAAGAAGATTCAAAGAGAGTGAGATGCCAGCTCCTTTCATTCAGTCAGTAGCTTCAAACATTTCTGGTATATGAAAAACGTTTTTCAATGGCAAAAATCAATGAATATTGTAAATGCACAAACAGTAATATCTCCACATTGCACGGTGCAATTCTGAAATTTTTAGCTTTTTCCTGTTAATCCTAGCATGATAAAGAAGATTCAAAGAGAGTGAGATGCCAGCTCCTTTCATTCAGTCAGTAGCTTCAAACATTTCTGGTATATGAAAAACATGTTTTTCAATGGCAAAAATCAATGAATATTGTAAATGCACAAACAGTAATATCTCCACATTGCAAGGTGCAATTCTGAAATTTTTTGCTTTTTCCTGCTAATCCTAGCATGATAAAGAAGATTCAAAGAGAGTGAGATGCCAGCTCCTTTCATTCAGTCAGTAGCTTCAAACATTTCTGGTATATGAAAAACATGTTTTTCAATGGCAAAAATCAATGAATGTTGTAAATGCACAAACAGTAATATCTCCACATTGCACGGTGCAATTCTGAAATTTTTAGCTTTTTCCTGTTAATCCTAGCATGATAAAGAAGATTCAAAGAGAGTGAGATGCCAGCTCCTTTCATTCAGTCAGTAGCTTCAAACATTTCTGGTATATGAAAAACATGTTTTTCAATGGCAAAAATCAATGAATATTGTAAATGCACAAACAGTAATATCTCCACATTGCAAGGTGCAATTCTGAAATTTTTTGCTTTTTCCTGCTAATCCTAGCATGATAAAGAAGATTCAAAGAGAGTGAGATGCCAGCTCCTTTCATTCAGTCAGTAGCTTCAAACATTTCTGGTATATGAAAAACATGTTTTTCAATGGCAAAAATCAATGAATATTGTAAATGCACAAACAGTAATATCTCCACATTGCACGGTGCAATTCTGAAATTTTTAGCTTTTTCCTGTTAATCCTAGCATGATAAAGAAGATTCAAAGAGAGTGAGATGCCAGCTCCTTTCATTCAGTCAGTAGCTTCAAACATTTCTGGTATATGAAAAACGTTTTTCAATGGCAAAAATCAATGAATATTGTAAATGCACAAACAGTAATATCTCCACATTGCAAGGTGCAATTCTGAAATTTTTTGCTTTTTCCTGCTAATCCTAGCATGATAAAGAAGATTCAAAGAGAGTGAGATGCCAGCTCCTTTCATTCAGTCAGTAGCTTCAAACATTTCTGGTATATGAAAAACATGTTTTTCAATGGCAAAAATCAATGAATATTGTAAATGCACAAACAGTAATATCTCCACATTGCACGGTGCAATTCTGAAATTTTTAGCTTTTTCTTGTTAATCCTAGCATGATAAAGAAGATTCAAAGAGAGTGAGATGCCAGCTCCTTTCATTCAGTCAGTAGCTTCAAACATTTCTGGTATATGAAAAACATGTTTTTCAATGGCAAAAATCAATGAATATTGTAAATGCACAAACAGTAATATCTCCACATTGCAAGGTGCAATTCTGAAATTTTTTGCTTTTTCCTGCTAATCCTAGCATGATAAAGAAGATTCAAAGAGAGTGAGATGCCAGCTCCTTTCATTCAGTCAGTAGCTTCAAACATTTCTGGTATATGAAAAACATGTTTTTCAATGGCAAAAATCAATGAATATTGTAAATGCACAAACAGTAATATCTCCACATTGCACGGTGCAATTCTGAAATTTTTAGCTTTTTCCTGTTAATCCTAGCATGATAAAGAAGATTCAAAGAGAGTGAGATGCCAGCTCCTTTCATTCAGTCAGTAGCTTCAAACATTTCTGGTATATGAAAAACATGTTTTTCAATGGCAAAAATCAATGAATATTGTAAATGCACAA
This sequence comes from Phyllobates terribilis, assembly GCF_046119375.1. Lineage (NCBI taxonomy): Eukaryota > Metazoa > Chordata > Amphibia > Anura > Dendrobatidae > Phyllobates > Phyllobates terribilis. Next base: position 13,178 of record NW_027371256.1, read on the forward strand.
ACAGTAATATCTCCACATTGCAAGGTGCAATTCTGAAATTTTTTGCTTTTTCCTGTTAATCCTAGCATGATAAAGAAGATTCAAAGAGAGTGAGATGCCAGCTCCTTTCATTCAGTCAGTAGCTTCAAACATTTCTGGTATATGAAAAACATGTTTTTCAATGGCAAAAATCAATGAATATTGTAAATGCACAAACAGTAATATCTCCACATTGCAAGGTGCAATTCTGAAATTTTTTGCTTTTTCCTGCTAATCCTAGCATGATAAAGAAGATTCAAAGAGAGTGAGATGCCAGCTCCTTTCATTCAGTCAGTAGCTTCAAACATTTCTGGTATATGAAAAACATGTTTTTCAATGGCAAAAATCAATGAATATTGTAAATGCACAAACAGTAATATCTCCACATTGCACGGTGCAATTCTGAAATTTTTAGCTTTTTCTTGTTAATCCTAGCATGATAAAGAAGATTCAAAGAGAGTGAGATGCCAGCTCCTTTCATTCAGTCAGTAGCTTCAAACATTTCTGGTATATGAAAAACATGTTTTTCAATGGCAAAAATCAATGAATATTGTAAATGCACAAACAGTAATATCTCCACATTGCAAGGTGCAATTCTGAAATTTTTTGCTTTTTCCTGCTAATCCTAGCATGATAAAGAAGATTCAAAGAGAGTGAGATGCCAGCTCCTTTCATTCAGTCAGTAGCTTCAAACATTTCTGGTATATGAAAAACATGTTTTTCAATGGCAAAAATCAATGAATATTGTAAATGCACAAACAGTAATATCTCCACATTGCACGGTGCAATTCTGAAATTTTTAGCTTTTTCTTGTTAATCCTAGCATGATAAAGAAGATTCAAAGAGAGTGAGATGCCAGCTCCTTTCATTCAGTCAGTAGCTTCAAACATTTCTGGTATATGAAAAACATGTTTTTCAATGGCAAAAATCAATGAATATTGTAAATGCACAAACAGTAATATCTCCACATTGCAAGGTGCAATTCTGAAATTTTTTGCTTTTTCCTGCTAATCCTAGCATGATAAAGAAGATTCAAAGAGAGTGAGATGCCAGCTCCTTTCATTCAGTCAGTAGCTTCAAACATTTCTGGTATATGAAAAACATGTTTTTCAATGGTAAAATCAATGAATATTGTAAATGCACAAACAGTAATATCTCCACATTGCAAGGTGCAATTCTGAAATTTTTTGCTTTTTCCTGTTAATCCTAGCATGATAAAGAAGATTCAAAGAGAGTGAGATGCCAGCTCCTTTCATTCAGTCAGTAGCTTCAAACATTTCTGGTATATGAAAAACATGTTTTTCAATGGCAAAAATCAATGAATATTGTAAATGCACAAACAGTAATATCTCCACATTGCAAGGTGCAATTCTGAAATTTTTTGCTTTTTCCTGCTAATCCTAGCATGATAAAGAAGATTCAAAGAGAGTGAGATGCCAGCTCCTTTCATTCAGTCAGTAGCTTCAAACATTTCTGGTATATGAAAAACATGTTTTTCAATGGCAAAAATCAATGAATATTGTAAATGCACAAACAGTAATATCTCCACATTGCACGGTGCAATTCTGAAATTTTTAGCTTTTTCCTGTTAATCCTAGCATGATAAAGAAGATTCAAAGAGAGTGAGATGCCAGCTCCTTTCATTCAGTCAGTAGCTTCAAACATTTCTGGTATATGAAAAACATGTTTTTCAATGGCAAAAATCAATGAATATTGTAAATGCACAAACAGTAATATCTCCACATTGCAAGGTGCAATTCTGAAATTTTTTGCTTTTTCCTGCTAATCCTAGCATGATAAAGAAGATTCAAAGAGAGTGAGATGCCAGCTCCTTTCATTCAGTCAGTAGCTTCAAACATTTCTGGTATATGAAAAACATGTTTTTCAATGGCAAAAATCAATGAATGTTGTAAATGCACAAACAGTAATATCTCCACATTGCACGGTGCAATTCTGAAATTTTTAGCTTTTTCCTGTTAATCCTAGCATGATAAAGAAGATTCAAAGAGAGTGAGATGCCAGCTCCTTTCATTCAGTCAGTAGCTTCAAACATTTCTGGTATATGAAAAACATGTTTTTCAATGGCAAAAATCAATGAATATTGTAAATGCACAAACAGTAATATCTCCACATTGCAAGGTGCAATTCTGAAATTTTTTGCTTTTTCCTGCTAATCCTAGCATGATAAAGAAGATTCAAAGAGAGTGAGATGCCAGCTCCTTTCATTCAGTCAGTAGCTTCAAACATTTCTGGTATATGAAAAACATGTTTTTCAATGGCAAAAATCAATGAATATTGTAAATGCACAAACAGTAATATCTCCACATTGCACGGTGCAATTCTGAAATTTTTAGCTTTTTCCTGTTAATCCTAGCATGATAAAGAAGATTCAAAGAGAGTGAGATGCCAGCTCCTTTCATTCAGTCAGTAGCTTCAAACATTTCTGGTATATGAAAAACGTTTTTCAATGGCAAAAATCAATGAATATTGTAAATGCACAAACAGTAATATCTCCACATTGCAAGGTGCAATTCTGAAATTTTTTGCTTTTTCCTGCTAATCCTAGCATGATAAAGAAGATTCAAAGAGAGTGAGATGCCAGCTCCTTTCATTCAGTCAGTAGCTTCAAACATTTCTGGTATATGAAAAACATGTTTTTCAATGGCAAAAATCAATGAATATTGTAAATGCACAAACAGTAATATCTCCGCATTGCACGGTGCAATTCTGAAATTTTTAGATTTTTCTTGTTAATCCTAGCATGATAAAGAAGATTCAAAGTGAGTGAGATGCCAGCTCCTTTCATTCAGTCAGTAGCTTCAAACATTTCTGGTATATGAAAAACATGTTTTTCAATGGCAAAAATCAATGAATATTGTAAATGCACAAACAGTAATATCTCCACATTGCAAGGTGCAATTCTGAAATTTTTTGCTTTTTCCTGCTAATCCTAGCATGATAAAGAAGATTCAAAGAGAGTGACATGCCAGCTCCTTTCATTCAGTCAGTAGCTTCAAACATTTCTGGTATATGAAAAACATGTTTTTCAATGGCAAAAATCAATGAATATTGTAAATGCACAAACAGTAATATCTCCACATTGCACGGTGCAATTCTGAAATTTTTAGCTTTTTCTTGTTAATCCTAGCATGATAAAGAAGATTCAAAGAGAGTGAGATGCCAGCTCCTTTCATTCAGTCAGTAGCTTCAAACATTTCTGGTATATGAAAAACATGTTTTTCAATGGCAAAAATCAATGAATATTGTAAATGCACAAACAGTAATATCTCCACATTGCAAGGTGCAATTCTGAAATTTTTTGCTTTTTCCTGCTAATCCTAGCATGATAAAGAAGATTCAAAGAGAGTGAGATGCCAGCTCCTTTCATTCAGTCAGTAGCTTCAAACATTTCTGGTATATGAAAAACATGTTTTTCAATGGTAAAATCAATGAATATTGTAAATGCACAAACAGTAATATCTCCACATTGCAAGGTGCAATTCTGAAATTTTTTGCTTTTTCCTGTTAATCCTAGCATGATAAAGAAGATTCAAAGAGAGTGAGATGCCAGCTCCTTTCATTCAGTCAGTAGCTTCAAACATTTCTGGTATATGAAAAACATGTTTTTCAATGGCAAAAATCAATGAATATTGTAAATGCACAAACAGTAATATCTCCACATTGCAAGGTGCAATTCTGAAATTTTTTGCTTTTTCCTGCTAATCCTAGCATGATAAAGAAGATTCAAAGAGAGTGAGATGCCAGCTCCTTTCATTCAGTCAGTAGCTTCAAACATTTCTGGTATATGAAAAACATGTTTTTCAATGGCAAAAATCAATGAATATTGTAAATGCACAAACAGTAATATCTCCACATTGCACGGTGCAATTCTGAAATTTTTAGCTTTTTCCTGTTAATCCTAGCATGATAAAGAAGATTCAAAGAGAGTGAGATGCCAGCTCCTTTCATTCAGTCAGTAGCTTCAAACATTTCTGGTATATGAAAAACGTTTTTCAATGGCAAAAATCAATGAATATTGTAAATGCACAAACAGTAATATCTCCACATTGCACGGTGCAATTCTGAAATTTTTAGCTTTTTCCTGTTAATCCTAGCATGATAAAGAAGATTCAAAGAGAGTGAGATGCCAGCTCCTTTCATTCAGTCAGTAGCTTCAAACATTTCTGGTATATGAAAAACATGTTTTTCAATGGCAAAAATCAATGAATATTGTAAATGCACAAACAGTAATATCTCCACATTGCAAGGTGCAATTCTGAAATTTTTTGCTTTTTCCTGCTAATCCTAGCATGATAAAGAAGATTCAAAGAGAGTGAGATGCCAGCTCCTTTCATTCAGTCAGTAGCTTCAAACATTTCTGGTATATGAAAAACATGTTTTTCAATGGCAAAAATCAATGAATGTTGTAAATGCACAAACAGTAATATCTCCACATTGCACGGTGCAATTCTGAAATTTTTAGCTTTTTCCTGTTAATCCTAGCATGATAAAGAAGATTCAAAGAGAGTGAGATGCCAGCTCCTTTCATTCAGTCAGTAGCTTCAAACATTTCTGGTATATGAAAAACATGTTTTTCAATGGCAAAAATCAATGAATATTGTAAATGCACAAACAGTAATATCTCCACATTGCAAGGTGCAATTCTGAAATTTTTTGCTTTTTCCTGCTAATCCTAGCATGATAAAGAAGATTCAAAGAGAGTGAGATGCCAGCTCCTTTCATTCAGTCAGTAGCTTCAAACATTTCTGGTATATGAAAAACATGTTTTTCAATGGCAAAAATCAATGAATATTGTAAATGCACAAACAGTAATATCTCCACATTGCACGGTGCAATTCTGAAATTTTTAGCTTTTTCCTGTTAATCCTAGCATGATAAAGAAGATTCAAAGAGAGTGAGATGCCAGCTCCTTTCATTCAGTCAGTAGCTTCAAACATTTCTGGTATATGAAAAACGTTTTTCAATGGCAAAAATCAATGAATATTGTAAATGCACAAACAGTAATATCTCCACATTGCAAGGTGCAATTCTGAAATTTTTTGCTTTTTCCTGCTAATCCTAGCATGATAAAGAAGATTCAAAGAGAGTGAGATGCCAGCTCCTTTCATTCAGTCAGTAGCTTCAAACATTTCTGGTATATGAAAAACATGTTTTTCAATGGCAAAAATCAATGAATATTGTAAATGCACAAACAGTAATATCTCCACATTGCACGGTGCAATTCTGAAATTTTTAGCTTTTTCTTGTTAATCCTAGCATGATAAAGAAGATTCAAAGAGAGTGAGATGCCAGCTCCTTTCATTCAGTCAGTAGCTTCAAACATTTCTGGTATATGAAAAACATGTTTTTCAATGGCAAAAATCAATGAATATTGTAAATGCACAAACAGTAATATCTCCACATTGCAAGGTGCAATTCTGAAATTTTTTGCTTTTTCCTGCTAATCCTAGCATGATAAAGAAGATTCAAAGAGAGTGAGATGCCAGCTCCTTTCATTCAGTCAGTAGCTTCAAACATTTCTGGTATATGAAAAACATGTTTTTCAATGGCAAAAATCAATGAATATTGTAAATGCACAAACAGTAATATCTCCACATTGCACGGTGCAATTCTGAAATTTTTAGCTTTTTCCTGTTAATCCTAGCATGATAAAGAAGATTCAAAGAGAGTGAGATGCCAGCTCCTTTCATTCAGTCAGTAGCTTCAAACATTTCTGGTATATGAAAAACATGTTTTTCAATGGCAAAAATCAATGAATATTGTAAATGCACAAACAGTAATATCTCCACATTGCAAGGTGCAATTCTGAAATTTTTTGCTTTTTCCTGTTAATCCTAGCATGATAAAGAAGATTCAAAGAGAGTGAGATGCCAGCTCCTTTCATTCAGTCAGTAGCTTCAAACATTTCTGGTATATGAAAAACATGTTTTTCAATGGCAAAAATCAATGAATATTGTAAATGCACAAACAGTAATATCTCCACATTGCAAGGTGCAATTCTGAAATTTTTTGCTTTTTCCTGCTAATCCTAGCATGATAAAGAAGATTCAAAGAGAGTGAGATGCCAGCTCCTTTCATTCAGTCAGTAGCTTCAAACATTTCTGGTATATGAAAAACATGTTTTTCAATGGCAAAAATCAATGAATATTGTAAATGCACAAACAGTAATATCTCCACATTGCACGGTGCAATTCTGAAATTTTTAGCTTTTTCTTGTTAATCCTAGCATGATAAAGAAGATTCAAAGAGAGTGAGATGCCAGCTCCTTTCATTCAGTCAGTAGCTTCAAACATTTCTGGTATATGAAAAACATGTTTTTCAATGGCAAAAATCAATGAATATTGTAAATGCACAAACAGTAATATCTCCACATTGCAAGGTGCAATTCTGAAATTTTTTGCTTTTTCCTGTTGATCCTAGCATGATAAAGATTCAAAGAGAGTGAGATGCCAGCTCCTTTCATTCAGTCAGTAGCTTCAAACATTTCTGGTATATGAAAAACATGTTTTTCAATGGCAAAAATCAATGAATATTGTAAATGCACAAACAGTAATATCTCCACATTGCACGGTGCAATTCTGAAATTTTTAGCTTTTTCCTGTTAATCCTAGCATGATAAAGAAGATTCAAAGAGAGTGAGATGCCAGCTCCTTTCATTCAGTCAGTAGCTTCAAACATTTCTGGTATATGAAAAACATGTTTTTCAATGGCAAAAATCAATGAATATTGTAAATGCACAAACAGTAATATCTCCACATTGCAAGGTGCAATTCTGAAATTTTTTGCTTTTTCCTGCTAATCCTAGCATGATAAAGAAGATTCAAAGAGAGTGAGATGCCAGCTCCTTTCATTCAGTCAGTAGCTTCAAACATTTCTGGTATATGAAAAACATGTTTTTCAATGGCAAAAATCAATGAATATTGTAAATGCACAAACAGTAATATCTCCACATTGCACGGTGCAATTCTGAAATTTTTAGCTTTTTCCTGTTAATCCTAGCATGATAAAGAAGATTCAAAGAGAGTGAGATGCCAGCTCCTTTCATTCAGTCAGTAGCTTCAAACATTTCTGGTATATGAAAAACATGTTTTTCAATGGCAAAAATCAATGAATATTGTAAATGCACAAACAGTAATATCTCCACATTGCAAGGTGCAATTCTGAAATTTTTTGCTTTTTCCTGCTAATCCTAGCATGATAAAGAAGATTCAAAGAGAGTGAGATGCCAGCTCCTTTCATTCAGTCAGTAGCTTCAAACATTTCTGGTATATGAAAAACATGTTTTTCAATGGCAAAAATCAATGAATATTGTAAATGCACAAACAGTAATATCTCCACATTGCAAGGTGCAATTCTGAAATTTTTTGCTTTTTCCTGTTAATCCTAGCATGATAAAGAAGATTCAAAGAGAGTGAGATGCCAGCTCCTTTCATTCAGTCAGTAGCTTCAAACATTTCTGGTATATGAAAAACATGTTTTTCAATGGCAAAAATCAATGAATATTGTAAATGCACAAACAGTAATATCTCCACATTGCAAGGTGCAATTCTGAAATTTTTTGCTTTTTCCTGCTAATCCTAGCATGATAAAGAAGATTCAAAGAGAGTGAGATGCCAGCTCCTTTCATTCAGTCAGTAGCTTCAAACATTTCTGGTATATGAAAAACATGTTTTTCAATGGCAAAAATCAATGAATATTGTAAATGCACAAACAGTAATATCTCCACATTGCACGGTGCAATTCTGAAATTTTTAGCTTTTTCCTGTTAATCCTAGCATGATAAAGAAGATTCAAAGAGAGTGAGATGCCAGCTCCTTTCATTCAGTCAGTAGCTTCAAACATTTCTGGTATATGAAAAACATGTTTTTCAATGGCAAAAATCAATGAATATTGTAAATGCACAAACAGTAATATCTCCACATTGCAAGGTGCAATTCTGAAATTTTTTGCTTTTTCCTGCTAATCCTAGCATGATAAAGAAGATTCAAAGAGAGTGAGATGCCAGCTCCTTTCATTCAGTCAGTAGCTTCAAACATTTCTGGTATATGAAAAACATGTTTTTCAATGGCAAAAATCAATGAATATTGTAAATGCACAAACAGTAATATCTCCACATTGCACGGTGCAATTCTGAAATTTTTAGCTTTTTCCTGTTAATCCTAGCATGATAAAGAAGATTCAAAGAGAGTGAGATGCCAGCTCCTTTCATTCAGTCAGTAGCTTCAAACATTTCTGGTATATGAAAAACGTTTTTCAATGGCAAAAATCAATGAATATTGTAAATGCACAAACAGTAATATCTCCACATTGCAAGGTGCAATTCTGAAATTTTTTGCTTTTTCCTGCTAATCCTAGCATGATAAAGAAGATTCAAAGAGAGTGAGATGCCAGCTCCTTTCATTCAGTCAGTAGCTTCAAACATTTCTGGTATATGAAAAACATGTTTTTCAATGGCAAAAATCAATGAATATTGTAAATGCACAAACAGTAATATCTCCACATTGCACGGTGCAATTCTGAAATTTTTAGATTTTTCTTGTTAATCCTAGCATGATAAAGAAGATTCAAAGAGAGTGAGATGCCAGCTCCTTTCATTCAGTCAGTAGCTTCAAACATTTCTGGTATATGAAAAACATGTTTTTCAATGGCAAAAATCAATGAATATTGTAAATGCACAAACAGTAATATCTCCACATTGCAAGGTGCAATTCTGAAATTTTTTGCTTTTTCCTGCTAATCCTAGCATGATAAAGAAGATTCAAAGAGAGTGAGATGCCAGCTCCTTTCATTCAGTCAGTAGCTTCAAACATTTCTGGTATATGAAAAACATGTTTTTCAATGGCAAAAATCAATGAATATTGTAAATGCACAAACAGTAATATCTCCACATTGCACGGTGCAATTCTGAAATTTTTAGCTTTTTCTTGTTAATCCTAGCATGATAAAGAAGATTCAAAGAGAGTGAGATGCCAGCTCCTTTCATTCAGTCAGTAGCTTCAAACATTTCTGGTATATGAAAAACATGTTTTTCAATGGCAAAAATCAATGAATATTGTAAATGCACAAACAGTAATATCTCCACATTGCAAGGTGCAATTCTGAAATTTTTTGCTTTTTCCTGCTAATCCTAGCATGATAAAGAAGATTCAAAGAGAGTGAGATGCCAGCTCCTTTCATTCAGTCAGTAGCTTCAAACATTTCTGGTATATGAAAAACATGTTTTTCAATGGTAAAATCAATGAATATTGTAAATGCACAAACAGTAATATCTCCACATTGCAAGGTGCAATTCTGAAATTTTTTGCTTTTTCCTGTTAATCCTAGCATGATAAAGAAGATTCAAAGAGAGTGAGATGCCAGCTCCTTTCATTCAGTCAGTAGCTTCAAACATTTCTGGTATATGAAAAACATGTTTTTCAATGGCAAAAATCAATGAATATTGTAAATGCACAAACAGTAATATCTCCACATTGCAAGGTGCAATTCTGAAATTTTTTGCTTTTTCCTGCTAATCCTAGCATGATAAAGAAGATTCAAAGAGAGTGAGATGCCAGCTCCTTTCATTCAGTCAGTAGCTTCAAACATTTCTGGTATATGAAAAACATGTTTTTCAATGGCAAAAATCAATGAATATTGTAAATGCACAAACAGTAATATCTCCACATTGCACGGTGCAATTCTGAAATTTTTAGCTTTTTCCTGTTAATCCTAGCATGATAAAGAAGATTCAAAGAGAGTGAGATGCCAGCTCCTTTCATTCAGTCAGTAGCTTCAAACATTTCTGGTATATGAAAAACGTTTTTCAATGGCAAAAATCAATGAATATTGTAAATGCACAAACAGTAATATCTCCACATTGCACGGTGCAATTCTGAAATTTTTAGCTTTTTCCTGTTAATCCTAGCATGATAAAGAAGATTCAAAGAGAGTGAGATGCCAGCTCCTTTCATTCAGTCAGTAGCTTCAAACATTTCTGGTATATGAAAAACATGTTTTTCAATGGCAAAAATCAATGAATATTGTAAATGCACAAACAGTAATATCTCCACATTGCAAGGTGCAATTCTGAAATTTTTTGCTTTTTCCTGCTAATCCTAGCATGATAAAGAAGATTCAAAGAGAGTGAGATGCCAGCTCCTTTCATTCAGTCAGTAGCTTCAAACATTTCTGGTATATGAAAAACATGTTTTTCAATGGCAAAAATCAATGAATATTGTAAATGCACAAACAGTAATATCTCCACATTGCACGGTGCAATTCTGAAATTTTTAGCTTTTTCCTGTTAATCCTAGCATGATAAAGAAGATTCAAAGAGAGTGAGATGCCAGCTCCTTTCATTCAGTCAGTAGCTTCAAACATTTCTGGTATATGAAAAACGTTTTTCAATGGCAAAAATCAATGAATATTGTAAATGCACAAACAGTAATATCTCCACATTGCACGGTGCAATTCTGAAATTTTTAGCTTTTTCCTGTTAATCCTAGCATGATAAAGAAGATTCAAAGAGAGTGAGATGCCAGCTCCTTTCATTCAGTCAGTAGCTTCAAACATTTCTGGTATATGAAAAACATGTTTTTCAATGGCAAAAATCAATGAATATTGTAAATGCACAAACAGTAATATCTCCACATTGCAAGGTGCAATTCTGAAATTTTTTGCTTTTTCCTGCTAATCCTAGCATGATAAAGAAGATTCAAAGAGAGTGAGATGCCAGCTCCTTTCATTCAGTCAGTAGCTTCAAACATTTCTGGTATATGAAAAACATGTTTTTCAATGGCAAAAATCAATGAATGTTGTAAATGCACAAACAGTAATATCTCCACATTGCACGGTGCAATTCTGAAATTTTTAGCTTTTTCCTGTTAATCCTAGCATGATAAAGAAGATTCAAAGAGAGTGAGATGCCAGCTTCTTTCATTCAGTCAGTAGCTTCAAACATTTCTGGTATATGAAAAACATGTTTTTCAATGGCAAAAATCAATGAATATTGTAAATGCACAAACAGTAATATCTCCACATTGCAAGGTGCAATTCTGAAATTTTTTGCTTTTTCCTGCTAATCCTAGCATGATAAAGAAGATTCAAAGAGAGTGAGATGCCAGCTCCTTTCATTCAGTCAGTAGCTTCAAACATTTCTGGTATATGAAAAACATGTTTTTCAATGGCAAAAATCAATGAATATTGTAAATGCACAAACAGTAATATCTCCACATTGCACGGTGCAATTCTGAAATTTTTAGCTTTTTCCTGTTAATCCTAGCATGATAAAGAAGATTCAAAGAGAGTGAGATGCCAGCTCCTTTCATTCAGTCAGTAGCTTCAAACATTTCTGGTATATGAAAAACGTTTTTCAATGGCAAAAATCAATGAATATTGTAAATGCACAAACAGTAATATCTCCACATTGCAAGGTGCAATTCTGAAATTTTTTGCTTTTTCCTGCTAATCCTAGCATGATAAAGAAGATTCAAAGAGAGTGAGATGCCAGCTCCTTTCATTCAGTCAGTAGCTTCAAACATTTCTGGTATATGAAAAACATGTTTTTCAATGGCAAAAATCAATGAATATTGTAAATGCACAAACAGTAATATCTCCACATTGCACGGTGCAATTCTGAAATTTTTAGCTTTTTCTTGTTAATCCTAGCATGATAAAGAAGATTCAAAGAGAGTGAGATGCCAGCTCCTTTCATTCAGTCAGTAGCTTCAAACATTTCTGGTATATGAAAAACATGTTTTTCAATGGCAAAAATCAATGAATATTGTAAATGCACAAACAGTAATATCTCCACATTGCAAGGTGCAATTCTGAAATTTTTTGCTTTTTCCTGCTAATCCTAGCATGATAAAGAAGATTCAAAGAGAGTGAGATGCCAGCTCCTTTCATTCAGTCAGTAGCTTCAAACATTTCTGGTATATGAAAAACATGTTTTTCAATGGCAAAAATCAATGAATATTGTAAATGCACAAACAGTAATATCTCCACATTGCACGGTGCAATTCTGAAATTTTTAGCTTTTTCCTGTTAATCCTAGCATGATAAAGAAGATTCAAAGAGAGTGAGATGCCAGCTCCTTTCATTCAGTCAGTAGCTTCAAACATTTCTGGTATATGAAAAACATGTTTTTCAATGGCAAAAATCAATGAATATTGTAAATGCACAAACAGTAATATCTCCACATTGCAAGGTGCAATTCTGAAATTTTTTGCTTTTTCCTGTTAATCCTAGCATGATAAAGAAGATTCAAAGAGAGTGAGATGCCAGCTCCTTTCATTCAGTCAGTAGCTTCAAACATTTCTGGTATATGAAAAACATGTTTTTCAATGGCAAAAATCAATGAATATTGTAAATGCACAAACAGTAATATCTCCACATTGCAAGGTGCAATTCTGAAATTTTTTGCTTTTTCCTGCTAATCCTAGCATGATAAAGAAGATTCAAAGAGAGTGAGATGCCAGCTCCTTTCATTCAGTCAGTAGCTTCAAACATTTCTGGTATATGAAAAACATGTTTTTCAATGGCAAAAATCAATGAATATTGTAAATGCACAAACAGTAATATCTCCACATTGCACGGTGCAATTCTGAAATTTTTAGCTTTTTCTTGTTAATCCTAGCATGATAAAGAAGATTCAAAGAGAGTGAGATGCCAGCTCCTTTCATTCAGTCAGTAGCTTCAAACATTTCTGGTATATGAAAAACATGTTTTTCAATGGCAAAAATCAATGAATATTGTAAATGCACAAACAGTAATATCTCCACATTGCAAGGTGCAATTCTGAAATTTTTTGCTTTTTCCTGCTAATCCTAGCATGATAAAGAAGATTCAAAGAGAGTGAGATGCCAGCTCCTTTCATTCAGTCAGTAGCTTCAAACATTTCTGGTATATGAAAAACATGTTTTTCAATGGCAAAAATCAATGAATATTGTAAATGCACAAACAGTAATATCTCCACATTGCACGGTGCAATTCTGAAATTTTTAGCTTTTTCTTGTTAATCCTAGCATGATAAAGAAGATTCAAAGAGAGTGAGATGCCAGCTCCTTTCATTCAGTCAGTAGCTTCAAACATTTCTGGTATATGAAAAACATGTTTTTCAATGGCAAAAATCAATGAATATTGTAAATGCACAAACAGTAATATCTCCACATTGCAAGGTGCAATTCTGAAATTTTTTGCTTTTTCCTGCTAATCCTAGCATGATAAAGAAGATTCAAAGAGAGTGAGATGCCAGCTCCTTTCATTCAGTCAGTAGCTTCAAACATTTCTGGTATATGAAAAACATGTTTTTCAATGGTAAAATCAATGAATATTGTAAATGCACAAACAGTAATATCTCCACATTGCAAGGTGCAATTCTGAAATTTTTTGCTTTTTCCTGTTAATCCTAGCATGATAAAGAAGATTCAAAGAGAGTGAGATGCCAGCTCCTTTCATTCAGTCAGTAGCTTCAAACATTTCTGGTATATGAAAAACATGTTTTTCAATGGCAAAAATCAATGAATATTGTAAATGCACAAACAGTAATATCTCCACATTGCAAGGTGCAATTCTGAAATTTTTTGCTTTTTCCTGCTAATCCTAGCATGATAAAGAAGATTCAAAGAGAGTGAGATGCCAGCTCCTTTCATTCAGTCAGTAGCTTCAAACATTTCTGGTATATGAAAAACATGTTTTTCAATGGCAAAAATCAATGAATATTGTAAATGCACAAACAGTAATATCTCCACATTGCACGGTGCAATTCTGAAATTTTTAGCTTTTTCCTGTTAATCCTAGCATGATAAAGAAGATTCAAAGAGAGTGAGATGCCAGCTCCTTTCATTCAGTCAGTAGCTTCAAACATTTCTGGTATATGAAAAACGTTTTTCAATGGCAAAAATCAATGAATATTGTAAATGCACAAACAGTAATATCTCCACATTGCACGGTGCAATTCTGAAATTTTTAGCTTTTTCCTGTTAATCCTAGCATGATAAAGAAGATTCAAAGAGAGTGAGATGCCAGCTCCTTTCATTCAGTCAGTAGCTTCAAACATTTCTGGTATATGAAAAACATGTTTTTCAATGGCAAAAATCAATGAATATTGTAAATGCACAAACAGTAATATCTCCACATTGCAAGGTGCAATTCTGAAATTTTTTGCTTTTTCCTGCTAATCCTAGCATGATAAAGAAGATTCAAAGAGAGTGAGATGCCAGCTCCTTTCATTCAGTCAGTAGCTTCAAACATTTCTGGTATATGAAAAACATGTTTTTCAATGGCAAAAATCAATGAATATTGTAAATGCACAAACAGTAATATCTCCACATTGCACGGTGCAATTCTGAAATTTTTAGCTTTTTCCTGTTAATCCTAGCATGATAAAGAAGATTCAAAGAGAGTGAGATGCCAGCTCCTTTCATTCAGTCAGTAGCTTCAAACATTTCTGGTATATGAAAAACGTTTTTCAATGGCAAAAATCAATGAATATTGTAAATGCACAAACAGTAATATCTCCACATTGCACGGTGCAATTCTGAAATTTTTAGCTTTTTCCTGTTAATCCTAGCATGATAAAGAAGATTCAAAGAGAGTGAGATGCCAGCTCCTTTCATTCAGTCAGTAGCTTCAAACATTTCTGGTATATGAAAAACATGTTTTTCAATGGCAAAAATCAATGAATATTGTAAATGCACAAACAGTAATATCTCCACATTGCAAGGTGCAATTCTGAAATTTTTTGCTTTTTCCTGCTAATCCTAGCATGATAAAGAAGATTCAAAGAGAGTGAGATGCCAGCTCCTTTCATTCAGTCAGTAGCTTCAAACATTTCTGGTATATGAAAAACATGTTTTTCAATGGCAAAAATCAATGAATGTTGTAAATGCACAAACAGTAATATCTCCACATTGCACGGTGCAATTCTGAAATTTTTAGCTTTTTCCTGTTAATCCTAGCATGATAAAGAAGATTCAAAGAGAGTGAGATGCCAGCTCCTTTCATTCAGTCAGTAGCTTCAAACATTTCTGGTATATGAAAAACATGTTTTTCAATGGCAAAAATCAATGAATATTGTAAATGCACAAACAGTAATATCTCCACATTGCAAGGTGCAATTCTGAAATTTTTTGCTTTTTCCTGCTAATCCTAGCATGATAAAGAAGATTCAAAGAGAGTGAGATGCCAGCTCCTTTCATTCAGTCAGTAGCTTCAAACATTTCTGGTATATGAAAAACATGTTTTTCAATGGCAAAAATCAATGAATATTGTAAATGCACAAACAGTAATATCTCCACATTGCACGGTGCAATTCTGAAATTTTTAGCTTTTTCCTGTTAATCCTAGCATGATAAAGAAGATTCAAAGAGAGTGAGATGCCAGCTCCTTTCATTCAGTCAGTAGCTTCAAACATTTCTGGTATATGAAAAACGTTTTTCAATGGCAAAAATCAATGAATATTGTAAATGCACAAACAGTAATATCTCCACATTGCAAGGTGCAATTCTGAAATTTTTTGCTTTTTCCTGCTAATCCTAGCATGATAAAGAAGATTCAAAGAGAGTGAGATGCCAGCTCCTTTCATTCAGTCAGTAGCTTCAAACATTTCTGGTATATGAAAAACATGTTTTTCAATGGCAAAAATCAATGAATATTGTAAATGCACAAACAGTAATATCTCCACATTGCACGGTGCAATTCTGAAATTTTTAGCTTTTTCTTGTTAATCCTAGCATGATAAAGAAGATTCAAAGAGAGTGAGATGCCAGCTCCTTTCATTCAGTCAGTAGCTTCAAACATTTCTGGTATATGAAAAACATGTTTTTCAATGGCAAAAATCAATGAATATTGTAAATGCACAAACAGTAATATCTCCACATTGCAAGGTGCAATTCTGAAATTTTTTGCTTTTTCCTGCTCCTCTTAGCATGATAAAGAAGATTCAAAGAGAGTGAG
>NW_027371257.1:0-29141 GCF_046119375.1 Phyllobates terribilis
GTTCAGTCAGTAGCTTCAAACATTTCTGTATAGAATGAAAAACACTGTTTTCAATGGCAAAAAGCATGATTATTGGTAAATGCACAAACAGTAATATCTCCACATTGCACGGTGCAATCTGAAATTTTTAGCTTTTCCTGTTAATCCTACATGATAAAGAAAATTCAAAGAGAGTGAGATGCCAGCTCCTTCATTCAGTCAGTAGCTTCAAACATTTCTGGTATATGAAAAAACATGTTTTTCAATGGCAAAAATCAATGAATATTGTAAATGCACAAACAGTAATATCTCCACATTGCAAGGTGCAATTCTGAAATTTTTTGCTTTTTCCTGGCTAATCCTAGCATGATAAAGAAGTTCAAGAGAGAGAGATGCCAGCTCCTTTCATTCAGTCAGTAGCTTCAAACATTTCTGGTATATGAAAAACATGTTTTTCAATGGCAAAAATCAATGAATATTGTAAATGCACAAACAGTAATATCTCCACATTGCAAGGTGCAATTCTGAAATTTTTAGCTTTTTCCTGTTAATCCTAGCATGATAAAGAAGATTCAAAGAGAGTGAGATGCCAGCTCCTTTCATTGTCAGTAGCTTCAAACATTTCTGGTATATGAAAACATGTTTTTCAATGGCAAAAATCAATGAATATTGTAAATGCACAAACAGTAATATCTCCACATTGCAAGGTACAATTCTGAAATTTTTTGCTTTTTCCTGCTAATCCTAGCATGATAAAGAAGATTCAAAGAGAGTGAGATGCAGCTCCTTTACATTCAGTCAGTAGCTTCAAACATTTCTGGTATATGAAAAACATGTTTTTCAATGGCAAAAATCAATGAATATTGTAAATGCACAAACAGTAATATCTCCACATTGCACGGTGCAATCTGAAATTTTTAGCTTTTTCCTGTTAATCCTAGCATGATAAAGAAGATTCAAAGAGAGTGAGATGCCAGCTCCTTTCATTCAGTCAGTAGCTTCAAACATTTCTGGTATATGAAAAACATGTTTTTCAATGGCAAAAATCAATGAATATTGTAAATGCACAAACAGTAATATCTCCACATTGCAAGGTTGCAATTCTGAAATTTTTGCTTTTTTCCTGTTAATCCTAGCATGATAAAGAAGATTCAAAGAGAGTGAGATGCCAGCTCCTTTCATTCAGTCAGTAGCTTCAAACATTTCTGGTATATGAAAAACATGTTTTTTCAATGGCAAAAATCAATGAATATTGTAAATGCACAAACAGTAATATCTCCACATTGCACGGTGCAATTCTGAAATTTTTAGCTTTTTCCTGTTAATCCTAGCATGATAAAGAAGATTCAAAGAGAGTGAGATGCCAGCTCCTTTCATTCAGTCAGTAGCTTCAAACATTTCTGGTATATGAAAAACATGTTTTTCAATGGCAAAAATCAATGAATATTGTAAATGCACAAACAGTAATATCTCCACATTGCAAGGTGCAATTCTGAAATTTTTTGCTTTTTCCTGCTAATCCTAGCATGATAAAGAAGATTCAAAGAGAGTGAGATGCCAGCTCCTTTCATTCAGTCAGTAGCTTCAAACATTTCTGGTATATGAAAAACATGTTTTTCAATGGCAAAAATCAATGAATATTGTAAATGCACAAACAGTAATATCTCCACATTGCAAGGTGCAATTCTGAAATTTTTAGCTTTTTCCTGTTAATCCTAGCATGATAAAGAAGATTCAAAGAGAGTGAGATGCCAGCTCCTTTCATTGTCAGTAGCTTCAAACATTTCTGGTATATGAAAAACATGTTTTTCAATGGCAAAAATCAATGAATATTGTAAATGCACAAACAGTAATATCTCCACATTGCAAGGTACAATTCTGAAATTTTTTGCTTTTTCCTGTCTAATCCTAGCATGATAAAGAAGATTCAAAGAGAGTGAGATGCCAGCTCCTTTCATTCAGTCAGTAGCTTCAAACATTTCTGGTATATGAAAAACATGTTTTTCAATGGCAAAAATCAATGAATATTGTAAATGCACAAACAGTAATATCTCCACATTGCAAGGTGCAATTCTGAAATTTTTGCTTTTTCCTGCTAATCCTAGCATGATAAAGAAGATTCAAAGAGAGTGAGATGCCAGCTCCTTTCATTCAGTCAGTAGCTTCAAACATTTCTGGTATATGAAAAACATGTTTTTCAATGGCAAAAATCAATGAATATTGTAAATGCACAAACAGTAATATCTCCACATTGCACGGTGCAATTCTGAAATTTTTAGCTTTTTCCTGTTAATCCTAGCATGATAAAGAAGATTCAAAGAGAGTGAGATGCCAGCTCCTTTCATTCAGTCAGTAGCTTCAAACATTTCTGGTATATGAAAAACATGTTTTCAATGGCAAAAATCAATGAATATTGTAAATGCACAAACAGTAATATCTCCACATTGCAAGGTGCAATTCTGAAATTTTTAGCTTTTTCCTGTTAATCCTAGCATGATAAAGAAGATTCAAAGAGAGTGAGATGCCAGCTCCTTTCATTCAGTCAGTAGCTTCAAACATTTCTGGTATATGAAAAACATGTTTTTCAATGGCAAAAATCAATGAATATTGTAAATGCACAAACAGTATTATCTCCACATTGCAAGGTGCAATTCTGAAATTTTTTGCTTTTTCCTGCTAATCCTAGCATGATAAAGAAGATTCAAAGAGAGTGAGATGCCAGCTCCTTTCATTCAGTCAGTAGCTTCAAACATTTCTGGTATATGAAAAACATGTTTTTCAATGGCAAAAATCAATGAATATTGTAAATGCACAAACAGTAATATCTCCACATTGCACGGTGCAATTCTGAAATTTTTTGCTTTTTCCTGTTAATCCTAGCATGATAAAGAAGATTCAAAGAGAGTGAGATGCCAGCTCCTTTCATTCAGTCAGTAGCTTCAAACATTTCTGGTATATGAAAACATGTTTTTCAATGGCAAAATCAATGAATATTGTAAATGCACAAACAGTAATATCTCCACATTGCACGGTGCAATTCTGAAATTTTTAGCTTTTCCTGTTAATCCTAGCATGATAAAGAAGATTCAAAGAGAGTGAGATGCCAGCTCCTTTCATTCAGTCAGTAGCTTCAAACATTTCTGGTATATGAAAAACATGTTTTTCAATGGCAAAAATCAATGAATATTGTAAATGCACAAACAGTAATATCTCCACATTGCAAGGTGCAATTCTGAAATTTTTTGCTTTTTCCTGCTAATCCTAGCATGATAAAGAAGATTCAAAGAGAGTGAGATGCCAGCTCCTTTCATTCAGTCAGTAGCTTCAAACATTTTCTGGTATATGAAAAACATGTTTTTCAATGGCAAAAATCAATGAATATTGTAAATGCACAAACAGTAATATCTCCACATTGCAAGGTGCAATTCTGAAATTTTAGCTTTTTCCTGTTATTCCTAGCATGATAAAGAAGATTCAAAGAGAGTGAGATGCCAGCTCCTTTCATTCAGTCAGTAGCTTCAAACATTTCTGGTATATGAAAAACATGTTTTTCAATGGCAAAAATCAATGAATATTGTAAATGCACAAACAGTAATATCTCCACATTGCAAGGTGCAATTCTGAAATTTTTGCTTTTTCCTGTTAATCCTAGCATGATAAAGAAGATTCAAAGAGAGTGAGATGCCAGCTCCTTTCATTCAGTCAGTAGCTTCAAACATTTCTGGTATATGAAAAACATGTTTTTCAATGGCAAAAATCAATGAATATTGTAAATGCACAAACAGTAATATCTCCACATTGCAAGGTGCAATTCTGAAATTTTTTGCTTTTTCCTGTTAATCCTAGCATGATAAAGAAGATTCAAAGAGAGTGAGATGCCAGCTCCTTTCATTCAGTCAGTAGCTTCAAACATTTCTGGTATATGAAAAACATGTTTTTCAATGGCAAAAATCAATGAATATTGTAAATGCACAAACAGTAATATCTCCACATTGCAAGGTGCAATTCTGAAATTTTTTGCTTTTTCCTGCTAATCCTAGCATGATAAAGAAGATTCAAAGAGAGTGAGATGCCAGCTCCTTTCATTCAGTCAGTAGCTTCAAACATTTCTGGTATATGAAAAACATGTTTTTCAATGGCAAAAATCAATGAATATTGTAAATGCACAAACTAATATCTCCACATTGCACGGTGCAATTCTGAAATTTTAGCTTTTTCCTGTTAATCCTAGCATGATAAAGAAGATTCAAAGAGAGTGAGATGCCAGCTCCTTTCATTCAGTCAGTAGCTTCAAACATTTCTGGTATATGAAAAACATGTTTTTCAATGGCAAAAATCAATGAATATTGTAAATGCACAAACAGTAATATCTCCACATTGCAAGGTGCAATTCTGAAATTTTTAGCTTTTTCCTGTTAATCCTAGCATGATAAAGAAGATTCAAAGAGAGTGAGATGCCAGCTCCTTTCATTCAGTCAGTAGCTTCAAACATTTCTGGTATATGAAAAACATGTTTTTCAATGGCAAAAATCAATGAATATTGTAAATGCACAAACAGTAATATCTCCACATTGCAAGGTGCAATTCTGAAATTTTTTGCTTTTTCCTGCTAATCCTAGCATGATAAAGAAGATTCAAAGAGAGTGAGATGCCAGCTCCTTTCATTCAGTCAGTAGCTTCAAACATTTCTGGTATATGAAAAACATGTTTTTCAATGGCAAAAATCAATGAATATTGTAAATGCACAAACAGTAATATCTCCACATTGCACGGTGCAATTCTGAAATTTTTTTCTTTTTCCTGCTAATCCTAGCATGATAAAGAAGATTCAAAGAGAGTGAGATGCCAGCTCCTTTCATTCAGTCAGTAGCTTCAAACATTTCTGGTATATGAAAAACATGTTTTTCAATGGCAAAAATCAATGAATATTGTAAATGCACAAACAGTAATATCTCCACATTGCACGGTGCAATTCTGAAATTTTTAGCTTTTTCCTGTTAATCCTAGCATGATAAAGAAGATTCAAAGAGAGTGAGATGCCAGCTCCTTTCATTCAGTCAGTAGCTTCAAACATTTCTGGTATATGAAAAACATGTTTTTCAATGGCAAAAATCAATGAATATTGTAAATGCACAAACAGTAATATCTCCACATTGCAAGGTGCAATTCTGAAATTTTTTGCTTTTTCCTGCTAATCCTAGCATGATAAAGAAGATTCAAAGAGAGTGAGATGCCAGCTCCTTTCATTCAGTCAGTAGCTTCAAACATTTCTGGTATATGAAAAACATGTTTTTCAATGGCAAAAATCAATGAATATTGTAAATGCACAAACAGTAATATCTCCACATTGCAAGGTGCAATTCTGAAATTTTTAGCTTTTTCCTGTTATTCCTAGCATGATAAAGAAGATTCAAAGAGAGTGAGATGCCAGCTCCTTTCATTCAGTCAGTAGCTTCAAACATTTCTGGTATATGAAAAACATGTTTTTCAATGGCAAAAATCAATGAATATTGTAAATGCACAAACAGTAATATCTCCACATTGCAAGGTGCAATTCTGAAATTTTTTGCTTTTTCCTGCTAATCCTAGCATGATAAAGAAGATTCAAAGAGAGTGAGATGCCAGCTCCTTTCATTCAGTCAGTAGCTTCAAACATTTCTGGTATATGAAAAACATGTTTTTCAATGGCAAAAATCAATGAATATTGTAAATGCACAAACAGTAATATCTCCACATTGCACGGTGCAATTCTGAAATTTTTAGCTTTTTCCTGTTAATCCTAGCATGATAAAGAAGATTCAAAGAGAGTGAGATGCCAGCTCCTTTCATTCAGTCAGTAGCTTCAAACATTTCTGGTATATGAAAAACATGTTTTTCAATGGCAAAAATCAATGAATATTGTAAATGCACAAACAGTAATATCTCCACATTGCAAGGTGCAATTCTGAAATTTTTTGCTTTTTCCTGCTAATCCTAGCATGATAAAGAAGATTCAAAGAGAGTGAGATGCCAGCTCCTTTCATTCAGTCAGTAGCTTCAAACATTTCTGGTATATGAAAAACATGTTTTTCAATGGCAAAAATCAATGAATATTGTAAATGCACAAACAGTAATATCTCCACATTGCACGGTGCAATTCTGAAATTTTTAGCTTTTTCCTGTTAATCCTAGCATGATAAAGAAGATTCAAAGAGAGTGAGATGCCAGCTCCTTTCATTCAGTCAGTAGCTTCAAACATTTCTGGTATATGAAAAACATGTTTTTCAATGGCAAAAATCAATGAATATTGTAAATGCACAAACAGTAATATCTCCACATTGCAAGGTGCAATTCTGAATTTTTTTGCTTTTTCCTGTTAATCCTAGCATGATAAAGAAGATTCAAAGAGAGTGAGATGCCAGCTCCTTTCATTCAGTCAGTAGCTTCAAACATTTCTGGTATATGAAAAACATGTTTTTCAATGGCAAAAATCAATGAATATTGTAAATGCACAAACAGTAATATCTCCACATTGCAAGGTGCAATTCTGAAATTTTTTGCTTTTTCCTGCTAATCCTAGCATGATAAAGAAGATTCAAAGAGAGTGAGATGCCAGCTCCTTTCATTCAGTCAGTAGCTTCAAACATTTCTGGTATATGAAAAACATGTTTTTCAATGGCAAAAATCAATGAATATTGTAAATGCACAAACAGTAATATCTCCACATTGCAAGGTGCAATTCTGAAATTTTTTGCTTTTTCCTGCTAATCCTAGCATGATAAAGAAGATTCAAAGAGAGTGAGATGCCAGCTCCTTTCATTCAGTCAGTAGCTTCAAACATTTCTGGTATATGAAAAACATGTTTTTCAATGGCAAAAATCAATGAATATTGTAAATGCAAAAACAGTAATATCTCCACATTGCAAGGTGCAATTCTGAAATTTTTTGCTTTTTCCTGCTAATCCTAGCATGATAAAGAAGATTCAAAGAGAGTGAGATGCCAGCTCCTTTCATTCAGTCAGTAGCTTCAAACATTTCTGGTATATGAAAAACATGTTTTTCAATGGCAAAAATCAATGAATATTGTAAATGCACAAACAGTAATATCTCCACATTGCACGGTGCAATTCTGAAATTTTTAGCTTTTTCCTGTTAATCCTAGCATGATAAAGAAGATTCAAAGAGAGTGAGATGCCAGCTCCTTTCATTCAGTCAGTAGCTTCAAACATTTCTGGTATATGAAAAACATGTTTTTCAATGGCAAAAATCAATGAATATTGTAAATGCACAAACAGTAATATCTCCACATTGCAAGGTGCAATTCTGAAATTTTTTGCTTTTTCCTGCTAATCCTAGCATGATAAAGAAGATTCAAAGAGAGTGAGATGCCAGCTCCTTTCATTCAGTCAGTAGCTTCAAACATTTCTGGTATATGAAAAACATGTTTTTCAATGGCAAAAATCAATGAATATTGTAAATGCACAAACAGTAATATCTCCACATTGCACGGTGCAATTCTGAAATTTTTAGCTTTTTCCTGTTAATCCTAGCATGATAAAGAAGATTCAAAGAGAGTGAGATGCCAGCTCCTTTCATTCAGTCAGTAGCTTCAAACATTTCTGGTATATGAAAAACATGTTTTTCAATGGCAAAAATCAATGAATATTGTAAATGCACAAACAGTAATATCTCCACATTGCAAGGTGCAATTCTGAAATTTTTTGCTTTTTCCTGTTAATCCTAGCATGATAAAGAAGATTCAAAGAGAGTGAGATGCCAGCTCCTTTCATTCAGTCAGTAGCTTCAAACATTTCTGGTATATGAAAAACATGTTTTTCAATGGCAAAAATCAATGAATATTGTAAATGCACAAACAGTAATATCTCCACATTGCAAAGTGCAATTCTGAAATTTTTTGCTTTTTCCTGCTAATCCTAGCATGATAAAGAAGATTCAAAGAGAGTGAGATGCCAGCTCCTTTCATTCAGTCAGTAGCTTCAAACATTTCTGGTATATGAAAAACATGTTTTTCAATGGCAAAAATCAATGAATATTGTAAATGCACAAACAGTAATATCTCCACATTGCACGGTGCAATTCTGAAATTTTTAGCTTTTTCCTGTTAATCCTAGCATGATAAAGAAGATTCAAAGAGAGTGAGATGCCAGCTCCTTTCATTCAGTCAGTAGCTTCAAACATTTCTGGTATATGAAAAACATGTTTTTCAATGGCAAAAATCAATGAATATTGTAAATGCACAAACAGTAATATCTCCACATTGCAAGGTGCAATTCTGAAATTTTTTGCTTTTTCCTGCTAATCCTAGCATGATAAAGAAGATTCAAAGAGAGTGAGATGCCAGCTCCTTTCATTCAGTCAGTAGCTTCAAACATTTCTGGTATATGAAAAACGTTTTTCAATGGCAAAAATCAATGAATATTGTAAATGCACAAACAGTAATATCTCCACATTGCAAGGTGCAATTCTGAAATTTTTAGCTTTTTCCTGTTAATCCTAGCATGATAAAGAAGATTCAAAGAGAGTGAGATGCCAGCTCCTTTCATTGTCAGTAGCTTCAAACATTTCTGGTATATGAAAAACATGTTTTTCAATGGCAAAAATCAATGAATATTGTAAATGCACAAACAGTAATATCTCCACATTGCAAGGTACAATTCTGAAATTTTTTGCTTTTTCCTGCTAATCCTAGCATGATAAAGAAGATTCAAAGAGAGTGAGATGCCAGCTCCTTTCATTCAGTCAGTAGCTTCAAACATTTCTGGTATATGAAAAACATGTTTTTCAATGGCAAAAATCAATGAATATTGTAAATGCACAAACAGTAATATCTCCACATTGCACGGTGCAATTCTGAAATTTTTAGCTTTTTCCTGTTAATCCTAGCATGATAAAGAAGATTCAAAGAGAGTGAGATGCCAGCTCCTTTCATTCAGTCAGTAGCTTCAAACATTTCTGGTATATGAAAAACATGTTTTTCAATGGCAAAAATCAATGAATATTGTAAATGCACAAACAGTAATATCTCCACATTGCAAGGTGCAATTCTGAAATTTTTTGCTTTTTCCTGTTAATCCTAGCATGATAAAGAAGATTCAAAGAGAGTGAGATGCCAGCTCCTTTCATTCAGTCAGTAGCTTCAAACATTTCTGGTATATGAAAAACATGTTTTTCAATGGCAAAAATCAATGAATATTGTAAATGCACAAACAGTAATATCTCCACATTGCACGCTGCAATTCTGAAATTTTTAGCTTTTTCCTGTTAATCCTAGCATGATAAAGAAGATTCAAAGAGAGTGAGATGCCAGCTCCTTTCATTCAGTCAGTAGCTTCAAACATTTCTGGTATATGAAAAACATGTTTTTCAATGGCAAAAATCAATGAATATTGTAAATGCACAAACAGTAATATCTCCACATTGCAAGGTGCAATTCTGAAATTTTTTGCTTTTTCCTGCTAATCCTAGCATGATAAAGAAGATTCAAAGAGAGTGAGATGCCAGCTCCTTTCATTCAGTCAGTAGCTTCAAACATTTCTGGTATATGAAAAACATGTTTTTCAATGGCAAAAATCAATGAATATTGTAAATGCACAAACAGTAATATCTCCACATTGCAAGGTGCAATTCTGAAATTTTTAGCTTTTTCCTGTTAATCCTAGCATGATAAAGAAGATTCAAAGAGAGTGAGATGCCAGCTCCTTTCATTGTCAGTAGCTTCAAACATTTCTGGTATATGAAAAACATGTTTTTCAATGGCAAAAATCAATGAATATTGTAAATGCACAAACAGTAATATCTCCACATTGCAAGGTACAATTCTGAAATTTTTTGCTTTTTCCTGCTAATCCTAGCATGATAAAGAAGATTCAAAGAGAGTGAGATGCCAGCTCCTTTCATTCAGTCAGTAGCTTCAAACATTTCTGGTATATGAAAAACATGTTTTTCAATGGCAAAAATCAATGAATATTGTAAATGCACAAACAGTAATATCTCCACATTGCACGGTGCAATTCTGAAATTTTTTGCTTTTTCCTGCTAATCCTAGCATGATAAAGAAGATTCAAAGAGAGTGAGATGCCAGCTCCTTTCATTCAGTCAGTAGCTTCAAACATTTCTGGTATATGAAAAACATGTTTTTCAATGGCAAAAATCAATGAATATTGTAAATGCACAAACAGTAATATCTCCACATTGCACGGTGCAATTCTGAAATTTTTAGCTTTTTCCTGTTAATCCTAGCATGATAAAGAAGATTCAAAGAGAGTGAGATGCCAGCTCCTTTCATTCAGTCAGTAGCTTCAAACATTTCTGGTATATGAAAAACATGTTTTTCAATGGCAAAAATCAATGAATATTGTAAATGCACAAACAGTAATATCTCCACATTGCAAGGTGCAATTCTGAAATTTTTTGCTTTTTCCTGTTAATCCTAGCATGATAAAGAAGATTCAAAGAGAGTGAGATGCCAGCTCCTTTCATTCAGTCAGTAGCTTCAAACATTTCTGGTATATGAAAAACATGTTTTTCAATGGCAAAAATCAATGAATATTGTAAATGCACAAACAGTAATATCTCCACATTGCAAAGTGCAATTCTGAAATTTTTTGCTTTTTCCTGCTAATCCTAGCATGATAAAGAAGATTCAAAGAGAGTGAGATGCCAGCTCCTTTCATTCAGTCAGTAGCTTCAAACATTTCTGGTATATGAAAAACATGTTTTTCAATGGCAAAAATCAATGAATATTGTAAATGCACAAACAGTAATATCTCCACATTGCACGGTGCAATTCTGAAATTTTTAGCTTTTTCCTGTTAATCCTAGCATGATAAAGAAGATTCAAAGAGAGTGAGATGCCAGCTCCTTTCATTCAGTCAGTAGCTTCAAACATTTCTGGTATATGAAAAACATGTTTTTCAATGGCAAAAATCAATGAATATTGTAAATGCACAAACAGTAATATCTCCACATTGCAAGGTGCAATTCTGAAATTTTTTGCTTTTTCCTGCTAATCCTAGCATGATAAAGAAGATTCAAAGAGAGTGAGATGCCAGCTCCTTTCATTCAGTCAGTAGCTTCAAACATTTCTGGTATATGAAAAACGTTTTTCAATGGCAAAAATCAATGAATATTGTAAATGCACAAACAGTAATATCTCCACATTGCAAGGTGCAATTCTGAAATTTTTAGCTTTTTCCTGTTAATCCTAGCATGATAAAGAAGATTCAAAGAGAGTGAGATGCCAGCTCCTTTCATTGTCAGTAGCTTCAAACATTTCTGGTATATGAAAAACATGTTTTTCAATGGCAAAAATCAATGAATATTGTAAATGCACAAACAGTAATATCTCCACATTGCAAGGTACAATTCTGAAATTTTTTGCTTTTTCCTGCTAATCCTAGCATGATAAAGAAGATTCAAAGAGAGTGAGATGCCAGCTCCTTTCATTCAGTCAGTAGCTTCAAACATTTCTGGTATATGAAAAACATGTTTTTCAATGGCAAAAATCAATGAATATTGTAAATGCACAAACAGTAATATCTCCACATTGCACGGTGCAATTCTGAAATTTTTAGCTTTTTCCTGTTAATCCTAGCATGATAAAGAAGATTCAAAGAGAGTGAGATGCCAGCTCCTTTCATTCAGTCAGTAGCTTCAAACATTTCTGGTATATGAAAAACATGTTTTTCAATGGCAAAAATCAATGAATATTGTAAATGCACAAACAGTAATATCTCCACATTGCAAGGTGCAATTCTGAAATTTTTTGCTTTTTCCTGTTAATCCTAGCATGATAAAGAAGATTCAAAGAGAGTGAGATGCCAGCTCCTTTCATTCAGTCAGTAGCTTCAAACATTTCTGGTATATGAAAAACATGTTTTTCAATGGCAAAAATCAATGAATATTGTAAATGCACAAACAGTAATATCTCCACATTGCACGCTGCAATTCTGAAATTTTTAGCTTTTTCCTGTTAATCCTAGCATGATAAAGAAGATTCAAAGAGAGTGAGATGCCAGCTCCTTTCATTCAGTCAGTAGCTTCAAACATTTCTGGTATATGAAAAACATGTTTTTCAATGGCAAAAATCAATGAATATTGTAAATGCACAAACAGTAATATCTCCACATTGCAAGGTGCAATTCTGAAATTTTTTGCTTTTTCCTGCTAATCCTAGCATGATAAAGAAGATTCAAAGAGAGTGAGATGCCAGCTCCTTTCATTCAGTCAGTAGCTTCAAACATTTCTGGTATATGAAAAACATGTTTTTCAATGGCAAAAATCAATGAATATTGTAAATGCACAAACAGTAATATCTCCACATTGCAAGGTGCAATTCTGAAATTTTTAGCTTTTTCCTGTTAATCCTAGCATGATAAAGAAGATTCAAAGAGAGTGAGATGCCAGCTCCTTTCATTGTCAGTAGCTTCAAACATTTCTGGTATATGAAAAACATGTTTTTCAATGGCAAAAATCAATGAATATTGTAAATGCACAAACAGTAATATCTCCACATTGCAAGGTACAATTCTGAAATTTTTTGCTTTTTCCTGCTAATCCTAGCATGATAAAGAAGATTCAAAGAGAGTGAGATGCCAGCTCCTTTCATTCAGTCAGTAGCTTCAAACATTTCTGGTATATGAAAAACATGTTTTTCAATGGCAAAAATCAATGAATATTGTAAATGCACAAACAGTAATATCTCCACATTGCACGGTGCAATTCTGAAATTTTTAGCTTTTTCCTGTTAATCCTAGCATGATAAAGAAGATTCAAAGAGAGTGAGATGCCAGCTCCTTTCATTCAGTCAGTAGCTTCAAACATTTCTGGTATATGAAAAACATGTTTTTCAATGGCAAAAATCAATGAATATTGTAAATGCACAAACAGTAATATCTCCACATTGCAAGGTGCAATTCTGAAATTTTTTGCTTTTTCCTGTTAATCCTAGCATGATAAAGAAGATTCAAAGAGAGTGAGATGCCAGCTCCTTTCATTCAGTCAGTAGCTTCAAACATTTCTGGTATATGAAAAACATGTTTTTCAATGGCAAAAATCAATGAATATTGTAAATGCACAAACAGTAATATCTCCACATTGCACGGTGCAATTCTGAAATTTTTAGCTTTTTCCTGTTAATCCTAGCATGATAAAGATTCAAAGAGAGTGATGCCAGCTCCTTTCATTCAGTCAGTAGCTTCAAACATTTCTGGTATATGAAAAACATGTTTTTCAATGGCAAAAATCAATGAATATTGTAAATGCACAAACAGTAAAATCTCCACATTGCAAGGTGCAATTCTGAAATTTTTTGCTTTTTCCTGCTAATCCTAGCATGATAAAGAAGATTCAAAGAGAGTGAGATGCCAGCTCCTTTCATTCAGTCAGTAGCTTCAAACATTTCTGGTATATGAAAAACATGTTTTTCAATGGCAAAAATCAATGAATATTGTAAATGCACAAACAGTAATATCTCCACATTGCACGGTGCAATTCTGAAATTTTTAGCTTTTTCCTGTTAATCCTAGCATGATAAAGAAGATTCAAAGAGAGTGAGATGCCAGCTCCTTTCATTCAGTCAGTAGCTTCAAACATTTCTGGTATATGAAAAACATGTTTTTCAATGGCAAAAATCAATGAATATTGTAAATGCACAAACAGTAATATCTCCACATTGCAAGGTGCAATTCTGAAATTTTTTGCTTTTTCCTGTTAATCCTAGCATGATAAAGAAGATTCAAAGAGAGTGAGATGCCAGCTCCTTTCATTCAGTCAGTAGCTTCAAACATTTCTGGTATATGAAAAACATGTTTTTCAATGGCAAAAATCAATGAATATTGTAAATGCACAAACAGTAATATCTCCACATTGCACGGTGCAATTCTGAAATTTTTAGCTTTTTCCTGTTAATCCTAGCATGATAAAGAAGATTCAAAGAGAGTGAGATGCCAGCTCCTTTCATTCAGTCAGTAGCTTCAAACATTTCTGGTATATGAAAAACATGTTTTTCAATGGCAAAAATCAATGAATATTGTAAATGCACAAACAGTAATATCTCCACATTGCAAGGTGCAATTCTGAAATTTTTTGCTTTTTCCTGCTAATCCTAGCATGATAAAGAAGATTCAAAGAGAGTGAGATGCCAGCTCCTTTCATTCAGTCAGTAGCTTCAAACATTTCTGGTATATGAAAAACATGTTTTTCAATGGCAAAAATCAATGAATATTGTAAATGCACAAACAGTAATATCTCCACATTGCACGGTGCAATTCTGAAATTTTTAGCTTTTTCCTGTTAATCCTAGCATGATAAAGAAGATTCAAAGAGAGTGAGATGCCAGCTCCTTTCATTCAGTCAGTAGCTTCAAACATTTCTGGTATATGAAAAACATGTTTTTCAATGGCAAAAATCAATGAATATTGTAAATGCACAAACAGTAATATCTCCACATTGCAAGGTGCAATTCTGAAATTTTTTGCTTTTTCCTGTTAATCCTAGCATGATAAAGAAGATTCAAAGAGAGTGAGATGCCAGCTCCTTTCATTCAGTCAGTAGCTTCAAACATTTCTGGTATATGAAAAACATGTTTTTCAATGGCAAAAATCAATGAATATTGTAAATGCACAAACAGTAATATCTCCACATTGCACGGTGCAATTCTGAAATTTTTAGCTTTTTCCTGTTAATCCTAGCATGATAAAGAAGATTCAAAGAGAGTGATGCCAGCTCCTTTCATTCAGTCAGTAGCTTCAAACATTTCTGGTATATGAAAAACATGTTTTTCAATGGCAAAAATCAATGAATATTGTAAATGCACAAACAGTAATATCTCCACATTGCAAGGTGCAATTCTGAAATTTTTTGCTTTTTCCTGCTAATCCTAGCATGATAAAGAAGATTCAAAGAGAGTGAGATGCCAGCTCCTTTCATTCAGTCAGTAGCTTCAAAC
Source organism: Phyllobates terribilis (assembly GCF_046119375.1). NCBI lineage: Eukaryota > Metazoa > Chordata > Amphibia > Anura > Dendrobatidae > Phyllobates > Phyllobates terribilis. The sequence continues at coordinate 14,927 of NW_027371257.1, forward strand.
ATTTCTGGTATATGAAAAACATGTTTTTCAATGGCAAAAATCAATGAATATTGTAAATGCACAAACAGTAATATCTCCACATTGCACGGTGCAATTCTGAAATTTTTAGCTTTTTCCTGTTAATCCTAGCATGATAAAGAAGATTCAAAGAGAGTGAGATGCCAGCTCCTTTCATTCAGTCAGTAGCTTCAAACATTTCTGGTATATGAAAAACATGTTTTTCAATGGCAAAAATCAATGAATATTGTAAATGCACAAACAGTAATATCTCCACATTGCAAGGTGCCATTCTGAAATTTTTTGCTTTTTCCTGTTAATCCTAGCATGATAAAGAAGATTCAAAGAGAGTGAGATGCCAGCTCCTTTCATTCAGTCAGTAGCTTCAAACATTTCTGGTATATGAAAAACATGTTTTTCAATGGCAAAAATCAATGAATATGGTAAATGCACAAACAGTAATATCTCCACATTGCAAGGTGCAATTCTGAAATTTTTTGCTTTTTCCTGCTAATCCTAGCATGATAAAGAAGATTCAAAGAGAGTGAGATGCCAAGCTCCTTTCATTCAGTCAGTAGCTTCAAACATTTCTGGTATATGAAAAACATGTTTTTCAATGGCAAAAATCAATGAATATTGTAAATGCACAAACAGTAATATCTCCACATTGCACGGTGCAATTCTGAAATTTTTAGCTTTTTCCTGTTAATCCTAGCATGATAAAGAAGATTCAAAGAGAGTGAGATGCCAGCTCCTTTCATTCAGTCAGTAGCTTCAAACATTTCTGGTATATGAAAAACATGTTTTTCAATGGCAAAAATCAATGAATATTGTAAATGCACAAACAGTAATATCTCCACATTGCAAGGTGCAATTCTGAAATTTTTTGCTTTTTCCTGCTAATCCTAGCATGATAAAGAAGATTCAAAGAGAGTGAGATGCCAGCTCCTTTCATTCAGTCAGTAGCTTCAAACATTTCTGGTATATGAAAAACATGTTTTTCAATGGCAAAAATCAATGAATATTGTAAATGCACAAACAGTAATATCTCCACATTGCAAGGTGCAATTCTGAAATTTTTTGCTTTTTCCTGTTAATCCTAGCATGATAAAGAAGATTCAAAGAGAGTGATGCCAGCTCCTTTCATTCAGTCAGTAGCTTCAAACATTTCTGGTATATGAAAAACATGTTTTTCAATGGCAAAAATCAATGAATATTGTAAATGCACAAACAGTAATATCTCCACATTGCAAGGTGCAATTCTGAAATTTTTTGCTTTTTCCTGTTAATCCTAGCATGATAAAGAAGATTCAAAGAGAGTGAGATGCCAGCTCCTTTCATTCAGTCAGTAGCTTCAAACATTTCTGGTATATGAAAAACATGTTTTTCAATGGCAAAAATCAATGAATATTGTAAATGCAAAAACAGTAATATCTCCACATTGCAAGGTGCAATTCTGAAATTTTTTGCTTTTTCCTGCTAATCCTAGCATGATAAAGAAGATTCAGAGAGTGAGATGCCAGATCCTTTCATTCAGTCAGTAGCTTCAAACATTTCTGGTATATGAAAAACATGTTTTTCAATGGCAAAAATCAATGAATATTGTAAATGCACAAACAGTAATATCTCCACATTGCACGGTGCAATTCTGAAATTTTTAGCTTTTTCCTGTTAATCCTAGCATGATAAAGAAGATTCAAAGAGAGTGAGATGCCAGCTCCTTTCATTCAGTCAGTAGCTTCAAACATTTCTGGTATATGAAAAACATGTTTTTCAATGGCAAAAATCAATGAATATTGTAAATGCACAAACAGTAATATCTCCACATTGCAAGGTGCAATTCTGAAATTTTTTGCTTTTTCCTGCTAATCCTAGCATGATAAAGAAGATTCAAAGAGAGTGAGATGCCAGCTCCTTTCATTCAGTCAGTAGCTTCAAACATTTCTGGTATATGAAAAACATGTTTTTCAATGGCAAAAATCAATGAATATTGTAAATGCACAAACAGTAATATCTCCACATTGCACGGTGCAATTCTGAAATTTTTAGCTTTTTCCTGTTAATCCTAGCATGATAAAGAAGATTCAAAGAGAGTGAGATGCCAGCTCCTTTCATTCAGTCAGTAGCTTCAAACATTTCTGGTATATGAAAAACATGTTTTTCAATGGCAAAAATCAATGAATATTGTAAATGCACAAACAGTAATATCTCCACATTGCAAGGTGCAATTCTGAAATTTTTTGCTTTTTCCTGTTAATCCTAGCATGATAAAGAAGATTCAAAGAGAGTGAGATGCCAGCTCCTTTCATTCAGTCAGTAGCTTCAAACATTTCTGGTATATGAAAAACATGTTTTTCAATGGCAAAAATCAATGAATATTGTAAATGCACAAACAGTAATATCTCCACATTGCAAGGTGCAATTCTGAAATTTTTTGCTTTTTCCTGCTAATCCTAGCATGATAAAGAAGATTCAAAGAGAGTGAGATGCCAGCTCCTTTCATTCAGTCAGTAGCTTCAAACATTTCTGGTATATGAAAAACATGTTTTTCAATGGCAAAAATCAATGAATATTGTAAATGCACAAACAGTAATATCTCCACATTGCAAGGTGCAATTCTGAAATTTTTTGCTTTTTCCTGCTAATCCTAGCATGATAAAGAAGATTCAAAGAGAGTGAGATGCCAGCTCCTTTCATTCAGTCAGTAGCTTCAAACATTTCTGGTATATGAAAAACATGTTTTTCAATGGCAAAAATCAATGAATATTGTAAATGCAAAAACAGTAATATCTCCACATTGCAAGGTGCAATTCTGAAATTTTTTGCTTTTTCCTGCTAATCCTAGCATGATAAAGAAGATTCAAAGAGAGTGAGATGCCAGCTCCTTTCATTCAGTCAGTAGCTTCAAACATTTCTGGTATATGAAAAACATGTTTTTCAATGGCAAAAATCAATGAATATTGTAAATGCACAAACAGTAATATCTCCACATTGCACGGTGCAATTCTGAAATTTTTAGCTTTTTCCTGTTAATCCTAGCATGATAAAGAAGATTCAAAGAGAGTGAGATGCCAGCTCCTTTCATTCAGTCAGTAGCTTCAAACATTTCTGGTATATGAAAAACATGTTTTTCAATGGCAAAAATCAATGAATATTGTAAATGCACAAACAGTAATATCTCCACATTGCACGGTGCAATTCTGAAATTTTTTGCTTTTTCCTGCTAATCCTAGCATGATAAAGAAGATTCAAAGAGAGTGAGATGCCAGCTCCTTTCATTCAGTCAGTAGCTTCAAACATTTCTGGTATATGAAAAACATGTTTTTCAATGGCAAAAATCAATGAATATTGTAAATGCACAAACAGTAATATCTCCACATTGCAAGGTGCAATTCTGAAATTTTTTGCTTTTTCCTGCTAATCCTAGCATGATAAAGAAGATTCAAAGAGAGTGAGATGCCAGCTCCTTTCATTCAGTCAGTAGCTTCAAACATTTCTGGTATATGAAAAACATGTTTTTCAATGGCAAAAATCAATGAATATTGTAAATGCACAAACAGTAATATCTCCACATTGCACGGTGCAATTCTGAAATTTTTAGCTTTTTCCTGTTAATCCTAGCATGATAAAGAAGATTCAAAGAGAGTGAGATGCCAGCTCCTTTCATTCAGTCAGTAGCTTCAAACATTTCTGGTATATGAAAAACATGTTTTTCAATGGCAAAAATCAATGAATATTGTAAATGCACAAACAGTAATATCTCCACATTGCAAGGTGCAATTCTGAAATTTTTTGCTTTTTCCTGTTAATCCTAGCATGATAAAGAAGATTCAAAGAGAGTGAGATGCCAGCTCCTTTCATTCAGTCAGTAGCTTCAAACATTTCTGGTATATGAAAAACATGTTTTTCAATGGCAAAAATCAATGAATATTGTAAATGCACAAACAGTAATATCTCCACATTGCAAGGTGCAATTCTGAAATTTTTTGCTTTTTCCTGCTAATCCTAGCATGATAAAGAAGATTCAAAGAGAGTGAGATGCCAGCTCCTTTCATTCAGTCAGTAGCTTCAAACATTTCTGGTATATGAAAAACATGTTTTTCAATGGCAAAAATCAATGAATATTGTAAATGCACAAACAGTAATATCTCCACATTGCACGGTGCAATTCTGAAATTTTTAGCTTTTTCCTGTTAATCCTAGCATGATAAAGAAGATTCAAAGAGAGTGAGATGCCAGCTCCTTTCATTCAGTCAGTAGCTTCAAACATTTCTGGTATATGAAAAACATGTTTTTCAATGGCAAAAATCAATGAATATTGTAAATGCACAAACAGTAATATCTCCACATTGCAAGGTGCAATTCTGAAATTTTTTGCTTTTTCCTGCTAATCCTAGCATGATAAAGAAGATTCAAAGAGAGTGAGATGCCAGCTCCTTTCATTCAGTCAGTAGCTTCAAACATTTCTGGTATATGAAAAACATGTTTTTCAATGGCAAAAATCAATGAATATTGTAAATGCACAAACAGTAATATCTCCACATTGCAAGGTGCAATTCTGAAATTTTTAGCTTTTTCCTGTTAATCCTAGCATGATAAAGAAGATTCAAAGAGAGTGAGATGCCAGCTCCTTTCATTCAGTCAGTAGCTTCAAACATTTCTGGTATATGAAAAACATGTTTTTCAATGGCAAAAATCAATGAATATTGTAAATGCACAAACAGTAATATCTCCACATTGCAAGGTGCAATTCTGAAATTTTTTGCTTTTTCCTGCTAATCCTAGCATGATAAAGAAGATTCAAAGAGAGTGAGATGCCAGCTCCTTTCATTCAGTCAGTAGCTTCAAACATTTCTGGTATATGAAAAACATGTTTTTCAATGGCAAAAATCAATGAATATTGTAAATGCACAAACAGTAATATCTCCACATTGCACGGTGCAATTCTGAAATTTTTAGCTTTTTCCTGTTAATCCTAGCATGATAAAGAAGATTCAAAGAGAGTGAGATGCCAGCTCCTTTCATTCAGTCAGTAGCTTCAAACATTTCTGGTATATGAAAAACATGTTTTTCAATGGCAAAAATCAATGAATATTGTAAATGCACAAACAGTAATATCTCCACATTGCAAGGTGCAATTCTGAAATTTTTTGCTTTTTCCTGCTAATCCTAGCATGATAAAGAAGATTCAAAGAGAGTGAGATGCCAGCTCCTTTCATTCAGTCAGTAGCTTCAAACATTTCTGGTATATGAAAAACATGTTTTTCAATGGCAAAAATCAATGAATATTGTAAATGCACAAACAGTAATATCTCCACATTGCACGGTGCAATTCTGAAATTTTTAGCTTTTTCCTGTTAATCCTAGCATGATAAAGAAGATTCAAAGAGAGTGAGATGCCAGCTCCTTTCATTCAGTCAGTAGCTTCAAACATTTCTGGTATATGAAAAACATGTTTTTCAATGGCAAAAATCAATGAATATTGTAAATGCACAAACAGTAATATCTCCACATTGCAAGGTGCAATTCTGAAATTTTTTGCTTTTTCCTGCTAATCCTAGCATGATAAAGAAGATTCAAAGAGAGTGAGATGCCAGCTCCTTTCATTCAGTCAGTAGCTTCAAACATTTCTGGTATATGAAAAACATGTTTTTCAATGGCAAAAATCAATGAATATTGTAAATGCACAAACAGTAATATCTCCACATTGCATGGTGCAATTCTGAAATTTTTAGCTTTTTCCTGTTAATCCTAGCATGATAAAGAAGATTCAAAGAGAGTGAGATGCCAGCTCCTTTCATTCAGTCAGTAGCTTCAAACATTTCTGGTATATGAAAAACATGTTTTTCAATGGCAAAAATCAATGAATATTGTAAATGCACAAACAGTAATATCTCCACATTGCAAGGTGCAATTCTGAAATTTTTTGCTTTTTCCTGTTAATCCTAGCATGATAAAGAAGATTCAAAGAGAGTGAGATGCCAGCTCCTTTCATTCAGTCAGTAGCTTCAAACATTTCTGGTATATGAAAAACATGTTTTTCAATGGCAAAAATCAATGAATATTGTAAATGCACAAACAGTAATATCTCCACATTGCAAGGTGCAATTCTGAAATTTTTTGCTTTTTCCTGCTAATCCTAGCATGATAAAGAAGATTCAAAGAGAGTGAGATGCCAGCTCCTTTCATTCAGTCAGTAGCTTCAAACATTTCTGGTATATGAAAAACATGTTTTTCAATGGCAAAAATCAATGAATATTGTAAATGCACAAACAGTAATATCTCCACATTGCAAGGTGCAATTCTGAAATTTTTTGCTTTTTCCTGTTAATCCTAGCATGATAAAGAAGATTCAAAGAGAGTGAGATGCCAGCTCCTTTCATTCAGTCAGTAGCTTCAAACATTTCTGGTATATGAAAAACATGTTTTTCAATGGCAAAAATCAATGAATATTGTAAATGCACAAACAGTAATATCTCCACATTGCACGGTGCAATTCTGAAATTTTTAGCTTTTTCCTGTTAATCCTAGCATGATAAAGAAGATTCAAAGAGAGTGAGATGCCAGCTCCTTTCATTCAGTCAGTAGCTTCAAACATTTCTGGTATATGAAAAACATGTTTTTCAATGGCAAAAATCAATGAATATTGTAAATGCACAAACAGTAATATCTCCACATTGCAAGGTGCAATTCTGAAATTTTTTGCTTTTTCCTGCTAATCCTAGCATGATAAAGAAGATTCAAAGAGAGTGAGATGCCAGCTCCTTTCATTCAGTCAGTAGCTTCAAACATTTCTGGTATATGAAAAACATGTTTTTCAATGGCAAAAATCAATGAATATTGTAAATGCACAAACAGTAATATCTCCACATTGCACGGTGCAATTCTGAAATTTTTAGCTTTTTCCTGTTAATCCTAGCATGATAAAGAAGATTCAAAGAGAGTGAGATGCCAGCTCCTTTCATTCAGTCAGTAGCTTCAAACATTTCTGGTATATGAAAAACATGTTTTTCAATGGCAAAAATCAATGAATATTGTAAATGCACAAACAGTAATATCTCCACATTGCAAGGTGCAATTCTGAAATTTTTTGCTTTTTCCTGTTAATCCTAGCATGATAAAGAAGATTCAAAGAGAGTGAGATGCCAGCTCCTTTCATTCAGTCAGTAGCTTCAAACATTTCTGGTATATGAAAAACATGTTTTTCAATGGCAAAAATCAATGAATATTGTAAATGCACAAACAGTAATATCTCCACATTGCAAGGTGCAATTCTGAAATTTTTTGCTTTTTCCTGCTAATCCTAGCATGATAAAGAAGATTCAAAGAGAGTGAGATGCCAGCTCCTTTCATTCAGTCAGTAGCTTCAAACATTTCTGGTATATGAAAAACATGTTTTTCAATGGCAAAAATCAATGAATATTGTAAATGCACAAACTAATATCTCCACATTGCACGGTGCAATTCTGAAATTTTTAGCTTTTTCCTGTTAATCCTAGCATGATAAAGAAGATTCAAAGAGAGTGAGATGCCAGCTCCTTTCATTCAGTCAGTAGCTTCAAACATTTCTGGTATATGAAAAACATGTTTTTCAATGGCAAAAATCAATGAATATTGTAAATGCACAAACAGTAATATCTCCACATTGCAAGGTGCAATTCTGAAATTTTTAGCTTTTTCCTGTTAATCCTAGCATGATAAAGAAGATTCAAAGAGAGTGAGATGCCAGCTCCTTTCATTCAGTCAGTAGCTTCAAACATTTCTGGTATATGAAAAACATGTTTTTCAATGGCAAAAATCAATGAATATTGTAAATGCACAAACAGTAATATCTCCACATTGCAAGGTGCAATTCTGAAATTTTTTGCTTTTTCCTGCTAATCCTAGCATGATAAAGATTCAAAGAGAGTGAGATGCCAGCTCCTTTCATTCAGTCAGTAGCTTCAAACATTTCTGGTATATGAAAAACATGTTTTTCAATGGCAAAAATCAATGAATATTGTAAATGCACAAACAGTAATATCTCCACATTGCACGGTGCAATTCTGAAATTTTTTGCTTTTTCCTGCTAATCCTAGCATGATAAAGAAGATTCAAAGAGAGTGAGATGCCAGCTCCTTTCATTCAGTCAGTAGCTTCAAACATTTCTGGTATATGAAAAACATGTTTTTCAATGGCAAAAATCAATGAATATTGTAAATGCACAAACAGTAATATCTCCACATTGCACGGTGCAATTCTGAAATTTTTAGCTTTTTCCTGTTAATCCTAGCATGATAAAGAAGATTCAAAGAGAGTGAGATGCCAGCTCCTTTCATTCAGTCAGTAGCTTCAAACATTTCTGGTATATGAAAAACATGTTTTTCAATGGCAAAAATCAATGAATATTGTAAATGCACAAACAGTAATATCTCCACATTGCAAGGTGCAATTCTGAAATTTTTTGCTTTTTCCTGCTAATCCTAGCATGATAAAGAAGATTCAAAGAGAGTGAGATGCCAGCTCCTTTCATTCAGTCAGTAGCTTCAAACATTTCTGGTATATGAAAAACATGTTTTTCAATGGCAAAAATCAATGAATATTGTAAATGCACAACAGTAATATCTCCACATTGCAAGGTGCAATTCTGAAATTTTTAGCTTTTTCCTGTTAATCCTAGCATGATAAAGAAGATTCAAAGAGAGTGAGATGCCAGCTCCTTTCATTCAGTCAGTAGCTTCAAACATTTCTGGTATATGAAAAACATGTTTTTCAATGGCAAAAATCAATGAATATTGTAAATGCACAAACAGTAATATCTCCACATTGCAAGGTGCAATTCTGAAATTTTTTGCTTTTTCCTGCTAATCCTAGCATGATAAAGAAGATTCAAAGAGAGTGAGATGCCAGCTCCTTTCATTCAGTCAGTAGCTTCAAACATTTCTGGTATATGAAAAACATGTTTTTCAATGGCAAAAATCAATGAATATTGTAAATGCACAAACAGTAATATCTCCACATTGCACGGTGCAATTCTGAAATTTTTAGCTTTTTCCTGTTAATCCTAGCATGATAAAGAAGATTCAAAGAGAGTGAGATGCCAGCTCCTTTCATTCAGTCAGTAGCTTCAAACATTTCTGGTATATGAAAAACATGTTTTTCAATGGCAAAAATCAATGAATATTGTAAATGCACAAACAGTAATATCTCCACATTGCAAGGTGCAATTCTGAAATTTTTTGCTTTTCCTGCTAATCCTAGCATGATAAAGAAGATTCAAAGAGAGTGAGATGCCAGCTCCTTTCATTCAGTCAGTAGCTTCAAACATTTCTGGTATATGAAAAACATGTTTTTCAATGGCAAAAATCAATGAATATTGTAAATGCACAAACAGTAATATCTCCACATTGCACGGTGCAATTCTGAAATTTTTAGCTTTTTCCTGTTAATCCTAGCATGATAAAGAAGATTCAAAGAGAGTGAGATGCCAAGCTCCTTTCATTCAGTCAGTAGCTTCAAACATTTCTGGTATATGAAAAACATGTTTTTCAATGGCAAAAATCAATGAATATTGTAAATGCACAAACAGTAATATCTCCACATTGCAAGGTGCAATTCTGAAATTTTTTGCTTTTTCCTGTTAATCCTAGCATGATAAAGAAGATTCAAAGAGAGTGAGATGCCAGCTCCTTTCATTCAGTCAGTAGCTTCAAACATTTCTGGTATATGAAAAACATGTTTTTCAATGGCAAAAATCAATGAATATTGTAAATGCACAAACAGTAATATCTCCACATTGCACGGTGCAATTCTGAAATTTTTAGCTTTTTCCTGTTAATCCTAGCATGATAAAGAAGATTCAAAGAGAGTGAGATGCCAGCTCCTTTCATTCAGTCAGTAGCTTCAAACATTTCTGGTATATGAAAAACATGTTTTTCAATGGCAAAAATCAATGAATATTGTAAATGCACAAACAGTAATATCTCCACATTGCAAGGTGCAATTCTGAAATTTTTTGCTTTTTCCTGCTAATCCTAGCATGATAAAGAAGATTCAAAGAGAGTGAGATGCCAGCTCCTTTCATTCAGTCAGTAGCTTCAAACATTTCTGGTATATGAAAAACATGTTTTTCAATGGCAAAAATCAATGAATATTGTAAATGCACAAACAGTAATATCTCCACATTGCACGGTGCAATTCTGAAATTTTTAGCTTTTTCCTGTTAATCCTAGCATGATAAAGAAGATTCAAAGAGAGTGAGATGCCAAGCTCCTTTCATTCAGTCAGTAGCTTCAAACATTTCTGGTATATGAAAAACATGTTTTTCAATGGCAAAAATCAATGAATATTGTAAATGCACAAACAGTAATATCTCCACATTGCAAGGTGCAATTCTGAAATTTTTTGCTTTTTCCTGTTAATCCTAGCATGATAAAGAAGATTCAAAGAGAGTGAGATGCCAGCTCCTTTCATTCAGTCAGTAGCTTCAAACATTTCTGGTATATGAAAAACATGTTTTTCAATGGCAAAAATCAATGAATATTGTAAATGCACAAACAGTAATATCTCCACATTGCAAGGTGCAATTCTGAAATTTTTTGCTTTTTCCTGCTAATCCTAGCATGATAAAGAAGATTCAAAGAGAGTGAGATGCCAGCTCCTTTCATTCAGTCAGTAGCTTCAAACATTTCTGGTATATGAAAAACATGTTTTTCAATGGCAAAAATCAATGAATATTGTAAATGCACAAACAGTAATATCTCCACATTGCATGGTGCAATTCTGAAATTTTTAGCTTTTTCCTGTTAATCCTAGCATGATAAAGAAGATTCAAAGAGAGTGAGATGCCAGCTCCTTTCATTCAGTCAGTAGCTTCAAACATTTCTGGTATATGAAAAACATGTTTTTCAATGGCAAAAATCAATGAATATTGTAAATGCACAAACAGTAATATCTCCACATTGCAAGGTGCAATTCTGAAATTTTTTGCTTTTTCCTGTTAATCCTAGCATGATAAAGAAGATTCAAAGAGAGTGAGATGCCAGCTCCTTTCATTCAGTCAGTAGCTTCAAACATTTCTGGTATATGAAAAACATGTTTTTCAATGGCAAAAATCAATGAATATTGTAAATGCACAAACAGTAATATCTCCACATTGCAAGGTGCAATTCTGAAATTTTTTGCTTTTTCCTGCTAATCCTAGCATGATAAAGAAGATTCAAAGAGAGTGAGATGCCAGCTCCTTTCATTCAGTCAGTAGCTTCAAACATTTCTGGTATATGAAAAACATGTTTTTCAATGGCAAAAATCAATGAATATTGTAAATGCACAAACAGTAATATCTCCACATTGCAAGGTGCAATTCTGAAATTTTTTGCTTTTTCCTGTTAATCCTAGCATGATAAAGAAGATTCAAAGAGAGTGAGATGCCAGCTCCTTTCATTCAGTCAGTAGCTTCAAACATTTCTGGTATATGAAAAACATGTTTTCAATGGCAAAAATCAATGAATATTGTAAATGCACAAACAGTAATATCTCCACATTGCACGGTGCAATTCTGAAATTTTTAGCTTTTTCCTGTTAATCCTAGCATGATAAAGAAGATTCAAAGAGAGTGAGATGCCAGCTCCTTTCATTCAGTCAGTAGCTTCAAACATTTCTGGTATATGAAAAACATGTTTTTCAATGGCAAAAATCAATGAATATTGTAAATGCACAAACAGTAATATCTCCACATTGCAAGGTGCAATTCTGAAATTTTTTGCTTTTTCCTGCTAATCCTAGCATGATAAAGAAGATTCAAAGAGAGTGAGATGCCAGCTCCTTTCATTCAGTCAGTAGCTTCAAACATTTCTGGTATATGAAAAACATGTTTTTCAATGGCAAAAATCAATGAATATTGTAAATGCACAAACAGTAATATCTCCACATTGCACGGTGCAATTCTGAAATTTTTAGCTTTTTCCTGTTAATCCTAGCATGATAAAGAAGATTCAAAGAGAGTGAGATGCCAGCTCCTTTCATTCAGTCAGTAGCTTCAAACATTTCTGGTATATGAAAAACATGTTTTTCAATGGCAAAAATCAATGAATATTGTAAATGCACAAACAGTAATATCTCCACATTGCAAGGTGCAATTCTGAAATTTTTTGCTTTTTCCTGTTAATCCTAGCATGATAAAGAAGATTCAAAGAGAGTGAGATGCCAGCTCCTTTCATTCAGTCAGTAGCTTCAAACATTTCTGGTATATGAAAAACATGTTTTTCAATGGCAAAAATCAATGAATATTGTAAATGCACAAACAGTAATATCTCCACATTGCAAGGTGCAATTCTGAAATTTTTTGCTTTTTCCTGCTAATCCTAGCATGATAAAGAAGATTCAAAGAGAGTGAGATGCCAGCTCCTTTCATTCAGTCAGTAGCTTCAAACATTTCTGGTATATGAAAAACATGTTTTTCAATGGCAAAAATCAATGAATATTGTAAATGCACAAACTAATATCTCCACATTGCACGGTGCAATTCTGAAATTTTTAGCTTTTTCCTGTTAATCCTAGCATGATAAAGAAGATTCAAAGAGAGTGAGATGCCAGCTCCTTTCATTCAGTCAGTAGCTTCAAACATTTCTGGTATATGAAAAACATGTTTTTCAATGGCAAAAATCAATGAATATTGTAAATGCACAAACAGTAATATCTCCACATTGCAAGGTGCAATTCTGAAATTTTTAGCTTTTTCTGTTAATCCTAGCATGATAAAGAAGATTCAAAGAGAGTGAGATGCCAGCTCCTTTCATTCAGTCAGTAGCTTCAAACATTTCTGGTATATGAAAAACATGTTTTTCAATGGCAAAAATCAATGAATATTGTAAATGCACAAACAGTAATATCTCCACATTGCAAGGTGCAATTCTGAAATTTTTTGCTTTTTCCTGCTAATCCTAGCATGATAAAGATTCAAAGAGAGTGAGATGCCAGCTCCTTTCATTCAGTCAGTAGCTTCAAACATTTCTGGTATATGAAAAACATGTTTTTCAATGGCAAAAATCAATGAATATTGTAAATGCACAAACAGTAATATCTCCACATTGCACGGTGCAATTCTGAAATTTTTTGCTTTTTCCTGCTAATCCTAGCATGATAAAGAAGATTCAAAGAGAGTGAGATGCCAGCTCCTTTCATTCAGTCAGTAGCTTCAAACATTTCTGGTATATGAAAAACATGTTTTTCAATGGCAAAAATCAATGAATATTGTAAATGCACAAACAGTAATATCTCCACATTGCACGGTGCAATTCTGAAATTTTTAGCTTTTTCCTGTTAATCCTAGCATGATAAAGAAGATTCAAAGAGAGTGAGATGCCAGCTCCTTTCATTCAGTCAGTAGCTTCAAACATTTCTGGTATATGAAAAACATGTTTTTCAATGGCAAAAATCAATGAATATTGTAAATGCACAAACAGTAATATCTCCACATTGCAAGGTGCAATTCTGAAATTTTTTGCTTTTCCTGCTAATCCTAGCATGATAAAGAAGATTCAAAGAGAGTGAGATGCCAGCTCCTTTCATTCAGTCAGTAGCTTCAAACATTTCTGGTATATGAAAAACATGTTTTTCAATGGCAAAAATCAATGAATATTGTAAATGCACAAACAGTAATATCTCCACATTGCAAGGTGCAATTCTGAAATTTTTAGCTTTTTCCTGTTAATCCTAGCATGATAAAGAAGATTCAAAGAGAGTGAGATGCCAGCTCCTTTCATTCAGTCAGTAGCTTCAAACATTTCTGGTATATGAAAAACATGTTTTTCAATGGCAAAAATCAATGAATATTGTAAATGCACAAACAGTAATATCTCCACATTGCAAGGTGCAATTCTGAAATTTTTTTGCTTTTTCCTGCTAATCCTAGCATGATAAAGAAGATTCAAAGAGAGTGAGATGCCAGCTCCTTTCATTCAGTCAGTAGCTTCAAACTTTCTGGTATATGAAAAACATGTTTTTCAATGGCAAAAATCAATGAATATTGTAAATGCACAAACAGTAATATCTCCACATTGCACGGTGCAATTCTGAAATTTTTAGCTTTTTCCTGTTAATCCTAGCATGATAAAGAAGATTCAAAGAGAGTGAGATGCCAGCTCCTTTCATTCAGTCAGTAGCTTCAAACATTTCTGGTATATGAAAAACATGTTTTTCAATGGCAAAAATCAATGAATATTGTAAATGCACAAACAGT
>NW_027371258.1:0-2500 GCF_046119375.1 Phyllobates terribilis
GAGCGATTCGCGCGATGAGTCCTTGATACTTAGTCGTTTTTGGCAAAATTTCTGACTTTTTGAAAATTTCACAATTTTGTGAAAACTTCCACAAAATGAGGTTCTAGTATGTTAGAGGGCATCCCAGGAGGGCTCCAAAAGTGTGGGTAAAATATATATCCCACAGGGGGAAAATTGAAAAAAAGTTGAAAAAAAAAATTTTTGGGGACTTAGAAAATTTTCACACATGTGTCAGACTTCCAGAGAGGGGAGCATGTCAGTGCGCGCATCCGATTTCAGTTCCAGAGCGATTCGCGCGATGAGTCCTTGATACTTAGTCGTTTTTGCAAAATTTCTGACTTTTTGGAAAATTTCACAATTTTGTGAAAACTTCCACAAAATGAGGTTCTAGTATGTTAGAGGGCATCCCAGGAGGGCTCCAAAAGTGTGGGTAAAATATATATCCCACAGGGGGAAAATTGAAAAAAAGTTGAAAAAAAAAATTTTTGGGGACTTAGAAAATTTTTCAACTTTTGTCAGACTTCCAGACAGGGGAGCGTGTCAGTGCGCGCATCCGATTTCAGTTCCAGAGCGATTCGCGCGATGAGTCCTTGATACTTAGTCGTTTTTGGCAAAATTTCTGACTTTTTGAAAATTTCACAATTTTGTGAAAACTTCCACAAAATGAGGTTCTAGTATGTTAGAGGGCATCCCAGGAGGGCTCCAAAAGTGTGGGTAAAATATATATCCCACAGGGGGAAAATTGAAAAAAAGTTGAAAAAAAAAATTTTTGGGGACTTAGAAAATTTTCACACATGTGTCAGACTTCCAGAGAGGGGAGCATGTCAGTGCGCGCATCCGATTTCAGTTCCAGAGCGATTCGCGCGATGAGTCCTTGATACTTAGTCGTTTTTGCAAAATTTCTGACTTTTTTGAAAATTTCACAATTTTGTGAAAACTTCCACAAAATGAGGTTCTAGTATGTTAGAGGGCATCCCAGGAGGGCTCCAAAAGTGTGGGTAAAATATATATCCCACAGGGGGAAAATTGAAAAAAAGTTGAAAAAAAAAATTTTTGGGGACTTAGAAAATTTTTCAACTTGTGTCAGACTTCCAGAGAGGGGAGCATGTCAGTGCGCGCATCCGATTTCAGTTCCAGAGCGATTCGCGCGATGAGTCCTTGATACTTAGTCGTTTTCAGAAGTCACAATTTTGACTTCCAGGACCCGCAAAACGTTTGTAAATTGAGCCCGCTCCCCAGTTCCAAGCGTTTTGAGGTGTCCCCGGTTGCAGTAATGCAGCCTGCCCACTAGATGTCGCAAAAGAGACAAAAAGTGAAAAAGAACCAGAATGAGGAAATTCCAGGGAGCCGAATCCGCCTGACAGTTCCAGGCGATCGGGCACTTTTTTGCATGCGTCCCTAAAGTGGGTATAGGGTGACACTCCATGCAAAGACCCAGTTTTGCACACCACCGGCAGAATATATGAGAGAGAGGTACCTCTCAGCCCCGACACATTTCGACTCATTTAAGCTGGTTTTCACCTCCGTAGGCCTGGGTATGCGTTTTGGCTATGAGTCCCTGTTCGGCTGGAGGTCTGCACCTTGGCTGAACCCAGGCTTCCGCAGCTGCGTGGGGGGACTTTTGCCGGTCGCCTATCCCAAGTCAGAGAGGTGTTCCTGGGTTGAAGTGAGCCTGGCCAGACCCCCCCGCGGGCCCTGGTTCTCCACATGGGGGCGCCGTCAAGGCTAAAATCTGGATTTTTAGGCCGAGGAGAGGCTCCATGAGGGCGGATGCTTTTGTGGCTTCGACCCCAGTGCTGTTCCACATCCAGTACCCCCCCGCAAGGGCGCCTGTACCCGAGTCGCGCTTCCAGGACTCGTGGGCACGTATCTCCCGACGACAGGGGTTTGCAGCCTCCGTACTTGGGCAAGTCCCTACATGCACCCCTGCTCTTCCTCCGATCGATCTGGCGCAGCGCTCCCGGGTGGGGAGGTGGCGCCGCTCGCTCGGCCCGGGCTTTGGAGCCCGCGCTGGCTTAAGGTGAGCGGTCCCCTTCCTCCTCTACCCCCGGGCTTCCGACACCTATCTTTGGGCGCGCATGCCGGCCTCGCCTCCCGTCTGCGGAGGTGGCCGAGCCGTGGGGAGTTTGACCCGAACCGAGCGAAGGCAGTGGTCCGACGACCCGTACGGGCGAACGGCGGGGCGCCCACCCAGCCAGGCGTGGGGGCCCGTCGTCCGAATCGCTCCCTGTGCGGGGAAGCACAGCGATCTTCTCCGAGGGCGGCCCTTTTCTTCCAGATGCGTACCCGGCCAGCGGAGGCTCGCGCTGCCCCTCGTGTCCGAAAGGGCGGCCTCCGCGGCGGTGGCGACAGCGGCGGCGGTGGGTGGCCTCTCCGCGCCACTGCCGAGCTTCGCGATTTCCAGTCTTTTCCCGAGCCCCTACGTCAGTGGGGAGGACGACAGAGGTGTGGAGGCAGGCGAAGGGGGTTCTCACCGTGCGGTGTGCCCCAGCCCGACCGT
>NW_027371258.1:12500-15000 GCF_046119375.1 Phyllobates terribilis
GGACTTAGAAAATTTTCACACATGTGTCAGACTTCCAGAGAGGGGAGCATGTCAGTGTGCGCATCCGATTTCAGTTCCAGAGCGATTCGCGCGATGAGTCCTTGATACTTAGTCGTTTTTGCAAAATTTCTGACTTTTTTGAAAATTTCACAATTTTGTGAAAACTTCCACAAAATGAGGTTCTAGTATGTTAGAGGGCATCCCAGGAGGGCTCCAAAAGTGTGGGTAAAATATATATCCCACAGGGGGAAAATTGAAAAAAAGTTGAAAAAAAAAATTTTTGGGGACTTAGAAAATTTTTCAACTTTTGTCAGACTTCCAGACAGGGGAGCGTGTCAGTGCGCGCATCCGATTTCAGTTCCAGAGCGATTCGCGCGATGAGTCCTTGATACTTAGTCGTTTTTGGCAAAATTTCTGACTTTTTGAAAATTTCACAATTTTGTGAAAACTTCCACAAAATGAGGTTCTAGTATGTTAGAGGGCATCCCAGGAGGGCTCCAAAAGTGTGGGTAAAATATATATCCCACAGGGGGAAAATTGAAAAAAAGTTGAAAAAAAAAATTTTTGGGGACTTAGAAAATTTTCACACATGTGTCAGACTTCCAGACAGGGGAGCGTGTCAGTGCGCGCATCCGATTTCAGTTCCAGAGCGATTCGCGCGATGAGTCCTTGATACTTAGTCGTTTTTGGCAAAATTTCTGACTTTTTGAAAATTTCACAATTTTGTGAAAACTTCCACAAAATGAGGTTCTAGTATGTTAGAGGGCATCCCAGGAGGGCTCCAAAAGTGTGGGTAAAATATATATCCCACAGGGGGAAAATTGAAAAAAAGTTGAAAAAAAAAATTTTTGGGGACTTAGAAAATTTTTCAACTTTTGTCAGACTTCCAGACAGGGGAGCGTGTCAGTGCGCGCATCCGATTTCAGTTCCAGAGCGATTCGCGCGATGAGTCCTTGATACTTAGTCGTTTTTGCAAAATTTCTGACTTTTTGGAAAATTTCACAATTTTGTGAAAACTTCCACAAAATGAGGTTCTAGTATGTTAGAGGGCATCCCAGGAGGGCTCCAAAAGTGTGGGTAAAATATATATCCCACAGGGGGAAAATTGAAAAAAAGTTGAAAAAAAAAATTTTTGGGGACTTAGAAAATTTTCACACATGTGTCAGACTTCCAGACAGGGGAGCGTGTCAGTGCGCGCATCCGATTTCAGTTCCAGAGCGATTCGCGCGATGAGTCCTTGATACTTAGTCGTTTTTGGCAAAATTTCTGACTTTTTGAAAATTTCACAATTTTGTGAAAACTTCCACAAAATGAGGTTCTAGTATGTTAGAGGGCATCCCAGGAGGGCTCCAAAAGTGTGGGTAAAATATATATCCCACAGGGGGAAAATTGAAAAAAAGTTGAAAAAAAAAATTTTTGGGGACTTAGAAAATTTTCACACATGTGTCAGACTTCCAGACAGGGGAGCGTGTCAGTGCGCGCATCCGATTTCAGTTCCAGAGCGATTCGCGCGATGAGTCCTTGATACTTAGTCGTTTTTGGCAAAATTTCTGACTTTTTGAAAATTTCACAATTTTGTGAAAACTTCCACAAAATGAGGTTCTAGTATGTTAGAGGGCATCCCAGGAGGGCTCCAAAAGTGTGGGTAAAATATATATCCCACAGGGGGAAAATTGAAAAAAAGTTGAAAAAAAAAATTTTTGGGGACTTAGAAAATTTTCACACATGTGTCAGACTTCCAGAGAGGGGAGCATGTCAGTGCGCGCATCCGATTTCAGTTCCAGAGCGATTCGCGCGATGAGTCCTTGATACTTAGTCGTTTTTGCAAAATTTCTGACTTTTTTGAAAATTTCACAATTTTGTGAAAACTTCCACAAAATGAGGTTCTAGTATGTTAGAGGGCATCCCAGGAGGGCTCCAAAAGTGTGGGTAAAATATATATCCCACAGGGGGAAAATTGAAAAAAAGTTGAAAAAAAAAATTTTTGGGGACTTAGAAAATTTTTCAACTTTTGTCAGACTTCCAGACAGGGGAGCGTGTCAGTGCGCGCATCCGATTTCAGTTCCAGAGCGATTCGCGCGATGAGTCCTTGATACTTAGTCGTTTTTGGCAAAATTTCTGACTTTTTGAAAATTTCACAATTTTGTGAAAACTTCCACAAAATGAGGTTCTAGTATGTTAGAGGGCATCCCAGGAGGGCTCCAAAAGTGTGGGTAAAATATATATCCCACAGGGGGAAAATTGAAAAAAAGTTGAAAAAAAAAATTTTTGGGGACTTAGAAAATTTTTCAACTTTTGTCAGACTTCCAGACAGGGGAGCGTGTCAGTGCGCGCATCCGATTTCAGTTCCAGAGCGATTCGCGCGATGAGTCCTTGATACTTAGTCGTTTTTGCAAAATTTCTGACTTTTTTGAAAATTTCACAATTTTGTGAAAACTTCCACAAAATGAGGTTCTAGTATGTTAGAGGGCATCCCAGGAGGGCTCCAAAAGTGTGGGTA
>NW_027371258.1:27500-29133 GCF_046119375.1 Phyllobates terribilis
CAATTTTGTGAAAACTTCCACAAAATGAGGTTCTAGTATGTTAGAGGGCATCCCAGGAAGGCTCCAAAAGTGTGGGTAAAATATATATCCCACAGGGGGAAAATTGAAAAAAAGTTGAAAAAAAAAATTTTTGGGGACTTAGAAAATTTTCACACATGTGTCAGACTTCCAGAGAGGGGAGCATGTCAGTGCGCGCATCCGATTTCAGTTCCAGAGCGATTCGCGCGATGAGTCCTTGATACTTAGTCGTTTTTGCAAAATTTCTGACTTTTTGGAAAATTTCACAATTTTGTGAAAACTTCCACAAAATGAGGTTCTAGTATGTTAGAGGGCATCCCAGGAGGGCTCCAAAAGTGTGGGTAAAATATATATCCCACAGGGGGAAAATTGAAAAAAAGTTGAAAAAAAAAATTTTTGGGGACTTAGAAAATTTTTCAACTTTTGTCAGACTTCCAGACAGGGGAGCGTGTCAGTGCGCGCATCCGATTTCAGTTCCAGAGCGATTCGCGCGATGAGTCCTTGATACTTAGTCGTTTTTGGCAAAATTTCTGACTTTTTGAAAATTTCACAATTTTGTGAAAACTTCCACAAAATGAGGTTCT
Organism: Phyllobates terribilis; assembly: GCF_046119375.1. Taxonomy (NCBI): domain Eukaryota; kingdom Metazoa; phylum Chordata; class Amphibia; order Anura; family Dendrobatidae; genus Phyllobates; species Phyllobates terribilis. Next base: position 28,103 of record NW_027371258.1, read on the forward strand.
AGTATGTTAGAGGGCATCCCAGGAGGGCTCCAAAAGTGTGGGTAAAATATATATCCCACAGGGGGAAAATTGAAAAAAAGTTGAAAAAAAAAATTTTTGGGGACTTAGAAAATTTTCACACATGTGTCAGACTTCCAGACAGGGGAGCGTGTCAGTGCGCGCATCCGATTTCAGTTCCAGAGCGATTCGCGCGATGAGTCCTTGATACTTAGTCGTTTTTGGCAAAATTTCTGACTTTTTGAAAATTTCACAATTTTGTGAAAACTTCCACAAAATGAGGTTCTAGTATGTTAGAGGGCATCCCAGGAGGGCTCCAAAAGTGTGGGTAAAATATATATCCCACAGGGGGAAAATTGAAAAAAAGTTGAAAAAAAAAATTTTTGGGGACTTAGAAAATTTTCACACATGTGTCAGACTTCCAGACAGGGGAGCGTGTCAGTGCGCGCATCCGATTTCAGTTCCAGAGCGATTCGCGCGATGAGTCCTTGATACTTAGTCGTTTTTGGCAAAATTTCTGACTTTTTGAAAATTTCACAATTTTGTGAAAACTTCCACAAAATGAGGTTCTAGTATGTTAGAGGGCATCCCAGGAGGGCTCCAAAAGTGTGGGTAAAATATATATCCCACAGGGGGAAAATTGAAAAAAAGTTGAAAAAAAAAATTTTTGGGGACTTAGAAAATTTTCACACATGTGTCAGACTTCCAGAGAGGGGAGCATGTCAGTGCGCGCATCCGATTTCAGTTCCAGAGCGATTCGCGCGATGAGTCCTTGATACTTAGTCGTTTTTGCAAAATTTCTGACTTTTTTGAAAATTTCACAATTTTGTGAAAACTTCCACAAAATGAGGTTCTAGTATGTTAGAGGGCATCCCAGGAGGGCTCCAAAAGTGTGGGTAAAATATATATCCCACAGGGGGAAAATTGAAAAAAAGTTGAAAAAAAAAATTTTTGGGGACTTAGAAAATTTTTCAACTTTTGTCAGACTTCCAGACAGGGGAGCGTGTCAGTGCGCGCATCCGATTTCAGTTCCA
>NW_027371259.1:0-29130 GCF_046119375.1 Phyllobates terribilis
CTAATCCTAGCATGATAAAGAAGATTCAAAGAGAGTGAGATGCCCAGCTCCTTTCATTCAGTCAGTAGCTTCAAACATTTCTGGTATATGAAAAACATGTTTTTCAATGGCAAAAATCAATGAATATTGTAAATGCACAAACAGTAATATCTCCACATTGCACGGTGCAATTCTGAAATTTTTAGCTTTTTCCTGTTAATCCTAGCATGATAAAGAAGATTCAAAGAGAGTGAGATGCCAGCTCCTTTCATTCAGTCAGTAGCTTCAAACATTTCTGGACGTTTTTCAATGGCAAAATCAATGAATATTGTAAATGCACAAACAGTAATATCTCCACATTGCACGGTGCAATTCTGAAATTTTTTGCTTTTTCCTGCTAATCCTAGCATGATAAAGAAGATTCAAAGAGAGTGAGATGCCAGCTCCTTTCATTCAGTCAGTAGCTTCAAACATTTCTGGACGTTTTTCAATGGCAAAAATCAATGAATATTGTAAATGCACAAACAGTAATATCTCCACATTGCACGGTGCAATTCTGAAATTTTTTGCTTTTTCCTGCTAATCCTAGCATGATAAAGAAGATTCAAAGAGAGTGAGATGCCAGCTCCTTTCATTCAGTCAGTAGCTTCAAACATTTCTGGACGTTTTTCAATGGCAAAAATCAATGAATATTGTAAATGCACAAACAGTAATATCTCCACATTGCACGGTGCAATTCTGAAATTTTTAGCTTTTTCCTGCTAATCCTAGCATGATAAAGAAGATTCAAAGAGAGTGAGATGCCAGCTCCTTTCATTCAGTCAGTAGCTTCAAACATTTCTGGTATATGAAAAAACATGTTTTTCAATGGCAAAAATCAATGAATATTGTAAATGCACAAACAGTAATATCTCCACATTGCACGGTGCAATTCTGAAATTTTTAGCTTTTTTCCTGTTAATCCTAGCATGATAAAGAAGATTCAAAGAGAGTGAGATGCCAGCTCCTTTCATTCAGTCAGTAGCTTCAAACATTTCTGGACGTTTTTCAATGGCAAAAATCAATGAATATTGTAAATGCACAAACAGTAATATCTCCACATTGCACGGTGCAATTCTGAAATTTTTTGCTTTTTCCTGCTAATCCTAGCATGATAAAGAAGATTCAAAGAGAGTGAGATGCCAGCTCCTTTCATTCAGTCAGTAGCTTCAAACATTTCTGGACGTTTTTCAATGGCAAAAAATCAATGAATATTGTAAATGCACAAACAGTAATATCTCCACATTGCACGGTGCAATTCTGAAATTTTTAGCTTTTTCCTGTTAATCCTAGCATGATAAAGAAGATTCAAAGAGAGTGAGATGCCAGCTCCTTTCATTCAGTCAGTAGCTTCAAACATTTCTGGACGTTTTTCAATGGCAAAAATCAATGAATATTGTAAATGCACAAACAGTAATATCTCCACATTGCACGGTGCAATTCTGAAATTTTTTGCTTTTTCCTGCTAATCCTAGCATGATAAAGAAGATTCAAAGAGAGTGAGATGCCAGCTCCTTTCATTCAGTCAGTAGCTTCAAACATTTCTGGTATATGAAAAACATGTTTTTCAATGGCAAAAATCAATGAATATTGTAAATGCACAAACAGTAATATCTCCACATTGCACGGTGCAATTCTGAAATTTTTAGCTTTTTCCTGTTAATCCTAGCATGATAAAGAAGATTCAAAGAGAGTGAGATGCCAGCTCCTTTCATTCAGTCAGTAGCTTCAAACATTTCTGGTATATGAAAAACATGTTTTTCAATGGCAAAAATCAATGAATATTGTAAATGCACAAACAGTAATATCTCCACATTGCACGGTGCAATTCTGAAATTTTTAGCTTTTTCCTGTTAATCCTAGCATGATAAAGAAGATTCAAAGAGAGTGAGATGCCAGCTCCTTTCATTCAGTCAGTAGCTTCAAACATTTCTGGTATATGAAAAACATGTTTTTCAATGGCAAAAATCAATGAATATTGTAAATGCACAAACAGTAATATCTCCACATTGCACGGTGCAATTCTGAATTTTTTAGCTTTTTCCTGTTAATCCTAGCATGATAAAGAAGATTCAAAGAGAGTGAGATGCCAGCTCCTTTCATTCAGTCAGTAGCTTCAAACATTTCTGGTATATGAAAAACATGTTTTCAATGGCAAAAATCAATGAATATTGTAAATGCACAAACAGTAATATCTCCACATTGCACGGTGCAATTCTGAAATTTTTAGCTTTTTCCTGTTAATCCTAGCATGATAAAGAAGATTCAAAGAGAGTGAGATGCCAGCTCCTTTCATTCAGTCAGTAGCTTCAAACATTTCTGGACGTTTTTCAATGGCAAAAATCAATGAATATTGTAAATGCACAAACAGTAATATCTCCACATTGCACGGTGCAATTCTGAAATTTTTTAGCTTTTTCCTGTTAATCCTAGCATGATAAAGAAGATTCAAAGAGAGTGAGATGCCAGCTCCTTTCATTCAGTCAGTAGCTTCAAACATTTCTGGTATATGAAAAACATGTTTTTCAATGGCAAAAATCAATGAATATTGTAAATGCACAAACAGTAATATCTCCACATTGCACGGTGCAATTCTGAAATTTTTAGCTTTTTCCTGTTAATCCTAGCATGATAAAGAAGATTCAAAGAGAGTGAGATGCCAGCTCCTTTCATTCAGTCAGTAGCTTCAAACATTTCTGGACGTTTTTCAATGGCAAAAATCAATGAATATTGTAAATGCACAAACAGTAATATCTCCACATTGCACGGTGCAATTCTGAAATTTTTTGCTTTTTCCTGCTAATCCTAGCATGATAAAGAAGATTCAAAGAGAGTGAGATGCCAGCTCCTTTCATTCAGTCAGTAGCTTCAAACATTTCTGGACGTTTTTCAATGGCAAAAATCAATGAATATTGTAAATGCACAAACAGTAATATCTCCACATTGCACGGTGCAATTCTGAAATTTTTTGCTTTTTCCTGCTAAACCTAGCATGATAAAGAAGATTCAAAGAGAGTGAGATGCCAGCTCCTTTCATTCAGTCAGTAGCTTCAAACATTTCTGGACGTTTTTCAATGGCAAAAATCAATGAATATTGTAAATGCACAAACAGTAATATCTCCACATTGCACGGTGCAATTCTGAAATTTTTAGCTTTTTCCTGCTAATCCTAGCATGATAAAGAAGATTCAAAGAGAGTGAGATGCCAGCTCCTTTCATTCAGTCAGTAGCTTCAAACATTTCTGGTATATGAAAAACATGTTTTTCAATGGCAAAAATCAATGAATATTGTAAATGCACAAACAGTAATATCTCCACATTGCACGGTGCAATTCTGAAATTTTTACCTTTTTCCTGTTAATCCTAGCATGATAAAGAAGATTCAAAGAGAGTGAGATGCCAGCTCCTTTCATTCAGTCAGTAGCTTCAAACATTTCTGGACGTTTTTCAATGGCAAAAATCAATGAATATTGTAAATGCACAAACAGTAATATCTCCACATTGCACGGTGCAATTCTGAAATTTTTTGCTTTTTCCTGCTAATCCTAGCATGATAAAGATTCAAAGAGAGTGAGATGCCAGCTCCTTTCATTCAGTCAGTAGCTTCAAACATTTCTGGACGTTTTTCAATGGCAAAAATCAATGAATATTGTAAATGCACAAACAGTAATATCTCCACATTGCACGGTGCAATTCTGAAATTTTTAGCTTTTTCCTGTTAATCCTAGCATGATAAAGAAGATTCAAAGAGAGTGAGATGCCAGCTCCTTTCATTCAGTCAGTAGCTTCAAACATTTCTGGACGTTTTTCAATGGCAAAAATCAATGAATATTGTAAATGCACAAACAGTAATATCTCCACATTGCACGGTGCAATTCTGAAATTTTTTGTTTTTTCCTGCTAATCCTAGCATGATAAAGAAGATTCAAAGAGAGTGAGATGCCAGCTCCTTTCATTCAGTCAGTAGCTTCAAACATTTCTGGTATATGAAAAACATGTTTTTCAATGGCAAAAATCAATGAATATTGTAAATGCACAAACAGTAATATCTCCACATTGCACGGTGCAATTCTGAAATTTTTAGCTTTTTCCTGTTAATCCTAGCATGATAAAGAAGATTCAAAGAGAGTGAGATGCCAGCTCCTTTCATTCAGTCAGTAGCTTCAAACATTTCTGGTATATGAAAAACATGTTTTTCAATGGCAAAAATCAATGAATATTGTAAATGCACAAACAGTAATATCTCCACATTGCACGGTGCAATTCTGAAATTTTTAGCTTTTTCCTGTTAATCCTAGCATGATAAAGAAGATTCAAAGAGAGTGAGATGCCAGCTCCTTTCATTCAGTCAGTAGCTTCAAACATTTCTGGTATATGAAAAACATGTTTTTCAATGGCAAAAATCAATGAATATTGTAAATGCACAAACAGTAATATCTCCACATTGCACGGTGCAATTCTGAAATTTTTAGCTTTTTCCTGTTAATCCTAGCATGATAAAGAAGATTCAAAGAGAGTGAGATGCCAGCTCCTTTCATTCAGTCAGTAGCTTCAAACATTTCTGGACGTTTTTCAATGGCAAAAATCAATGAATATTGTAAATGCACAAACAGTAATATCTCCACATTGCACGGTGCAATTCTGAAATTTTTAGCTTTTTCCTGTTAATCCTAGCATGATAAAGAAGATTCAAAGAGAGTGAGATGCCAGCTCCTTTCATTCAGTCAGTAGCTTCAAACATTTCTGGTATATGAAAAACATGTTTTTCAATGGCAAAAATCAATGAATATTGTAAATGCACAAACAGTAATATCTCCACATTGCACGGTGCAATTCTGAAATTTTTAGCTTTTTCCTGTTAATCCTAGCATGATAAAGAAGATTCAAAGAGAGTGAGATGCCAGCTCCTTTCATTCAGTCAGTAGCTTCAAACATTTCTGGTATATGAAAAACATGTTTTTCAATGGCAAAAATCAATGAATATTGTAAATGCACAAACAGTAATATCTCCACATTGCACGGTGCAATTCTGAAATTTTTAGCTTTTTCCTGTTAATCCTAGCATGATAAAGAAGATTCAAAGAGAGTGAGATGCCAGCTCCTTTCATTCAGTCAGTAGCTTCAAACATTTCTGGACGTTTTTCAATGGCAAAAATCAATGAATATTGTAAATGCACAAACAGTAATATCTCCACATTGCACGGTGCAATTTTGAAATTTTTAGCTTTTTCCTGTTAATCCTAGCATGATAAAGAAGATTCAAAGAGAGTGAGATGCCAGCTCCTTTCATTCAGTCAGTAGCTTCAAACATTTCTGGACGTTTTTCAATGGCAAAAATCAATGAATATTGTAAATGCACAAACAGTAATATCTCCACATTGCACGGTGCAATTCTGAAATTTTTTGCTTTTTCCTGTTAATCCTAGCATGATAAAGAAGATTCAAAGAGAGTGAGATGCCAGCTCCTTTCATTCAGTCAGTAGCTTCAAACATTTCTGGACGTTTTTCAATGGCAAAAATCAATGAATATTGTAAATGCACAAACAGTAATATCTCCACATTGCACGGTGCAATTCTGAAATTTTTAGCTTTTTCCTGTTAATCCTAGCATGATAAAGAAGATTCAAAGAGAGTGAGATGCCAGCTCCTTTCATTCAGTCAGTAGCTTCAAACATTTCTGGTATATGAAAAACATGTTTTTCAATGGCAAAAATCAATGAATATTGTAAATGCACAAACAGTAATATCTCCACATTGCACGGTGCAATTCTGAAATTTTTAGCTTTTTCCTGTTAATCCTAGCATGATAAAGAAGATTCAAAGAGAGTGAGATGCCAGCTCCTTTCATTCAGTCAGTAGCTTCAAACATTTCTGGACGTTTTTCAATGGCAAAAATCAATGAATATTGTAAATGCACAAACAGTAATATCTCCACATTGCACGGTGCAATTCTGAAATTTTTTGCTTTTTCCTGCTAATCCTAGCATGATAAAGAAGATTCAAAGAGAGTGAGATGCCAGCTCCTTTCATTCAGTCAGTAGCTTCAAACATTTCTGGACGTTTTTCAATGGCAAAAATCAATGAATATTGTAAATGCACAAACAGTAATATCTCCACATTGCACGGTGCAATTCTGAAATTTTTTGCTTTTTCCTGCTAATCCTAGCATGATAAAGAAGATTCAAAGAGAGTGAGATGCCAGCTCCTTTCATTCAGTCAGTAGCTTCAAACATTTCTGGACGTTTTTTCAATGGCAAAAATCAATGAATATTGTAAATGCACAAACAGTAATATCTCCACATTGCACGGTGCAATTCTGAAATTTTTAGCTTTTTCCTGCTAATCCTAGCATGATAAAGAAGATTCAAAGAGAGTGAGATGCCAGCTCCTTTCATTCAGTCAGTAGCTTCAAACATTTCTGGTATATGAAAAACATGTTTTTCAATGGCAAAAATCAATGAATATTGTAAATGCACAAACAGTAATATCTCCACATTGCACGGTGCAATTCTGAAATTTTTACCTTTTTCCTGTTAATCCTAGCATGATAAAGAAGATTCAAAGAGAGTGAGATGCCAGCTCCTTTCATTCAGTCAGTAGCTTCAAACATTTCTGGACGTTTTTCAATGGCAAAAATCAATGAATATTGTAAATGCACAAACAGTAATATCTCCACATTGCACGGTGCAATTCTGAAATTTTTTGCTTTTTCCTGCTAATCCTAGCATGATAAAGATTCAAAGAGAGTGAGATGCCAGCTCCTTTCATTCAGTCAGTAGCTTCAAACATTTCTGGACGTTTTTCAATGGCAAAAATCAATGAATATTGTAAATGCACAAACAGTAATATCTCCACATTGCACGGTGCAATTCTGAAATTTTTAGCTTTTTTCCTGTTAATCCTAGCATGATAAAGAAGATTCAAAGAGAGTGAGATGCCAGCTCCTTTCATTCAGTCAGTAGCTTCAAACATTTCTGGACGTTTTTCAATGGCAAAAATCAATGAATATTGTAAATGCACAAACAGTAATATCTCCACATTGCACGGTGCAATTCTGAAATTTTTTGTTTTTTCCTGCTAATCCTAGCATGATAAAGAAGATTCAAAGAGAGTGAGATGCCAGCTCCTTTCATTCAGTCAGTAGCTTCAAACATTTCTGGTATATGAAAAACATGTTTTTCAATGGCAAAAATCAATGAATATTGTAAATGCACAAACAGTAATATCTCCACATTGCACGGTGCAATTCTGAAATTTTTAGCTTTTTCCTGTTAATCCTAGCATGATAAAGAAGATTCAAAGAGAGTGAGATGCCAGCTCCTTTCATTCAGTCAGTAGCTTCAAACATTTCTGGTATATGAAAAACATGTTTTTCAATGGCAAAAATCAATGAATATTGTAAATGCACAAACAGTAAAATCTCCACATTGCACGGTGCAATTCTGAAATTTTTAGCTTTTTCCTGTTAATCCTAGCATGATAAAGAAGATTCAAAGAGAGTGAGATGCCAGCTCCTTTCATTCAGTCAGTAGCTTCAAACATTTCTGGTATATGAAAAACATGTTTTTCAATGGCAAAAATCAATGAATATTGTAAATGCACAAACAGTAATATCTCCACATTGCACGGTGCAATTCTGAAATTTTTAGCTTTTTCCTGTTAATCCTAGCATGATAAAGAAGATTCAAAGAGAGTGAGATGCCAGCTCCTTTCATTCAGTCAGTAGCTTCAAACATTTCTGGACGTTTTTCAATGGCAAAAATCAATGAATATTGTAAATGCACAAACAGTAATATCTCCACATTGCACGGTGCAATTCTGAAATTTTTAGCTTTTTCCTGTTAATCCTAGCATGATAAAGAAGATTCAAAGAGAGTGAGATGCCAGCTCCTTTCATTCAGTCAGTAGCTTCAAACATTTCTGGTATATGAAAAACATGTTTTTCAATGGCAAAAATCAATGAATATTGTAAATGCACAAACAGTAATATCTCCACATTGCACGGTGCAATTCTGAAATTTTTAGCTTTTTCCTGTTAATCCTAGCATGATAAAGAAGATTCAAAGAGAGTGAGATGCCAGCTCCTTTCATTCAGTCAGTAGCTTCAAACATTTCTGGTATATGAAAAACATGTTTTTCAATGGCAAAAATCAATGAATATTGTAAATGCACAAACAGTAATATCTCCACATTGCACGGTGCAATTCTGAAATTTTTAGCTTTTTCCTGTTAATCCTAGCATGATAAAGAAGATTCAAAGAGAGTGAGATGCCAGCTCCTTTCATTCAGTCAGTAGCTTCAAACATTTCTGGACGTTTTTCAATGGCAAAAATCAATGAATATTGTAAATGCACAAACAGTAATATCTCCACATTGCACGGTGCAATTCTGAAATTTTTAGCTTTTTCCTGTTAATCCTAGCATGATAAAGAAGATTCAAAGAGAGTGAGATGCCAGCTCCTTTCATTCAGTCAGTAGCTTCAAACATTTCTGGACGTTTTTCAATGGCAAAAATCAATGAATATTGTAAATGCACAAACAGTAATATCTCCACATTGCACGGTGCAATTCTGAAATTTTTTGCTTTTTCCTGTTAATCCTAGCATGATAAAGAAGATTCAAAGAGAGTGAGATGCCAGCTCCTTTCATTCAGTCAGTAGCTTCAAACATTTCTGGACGTTTTTCAATGGCAAAAATCAATGAATATTGTAAATGCACAAACAGTAATATCTCCACATTGCACGGTGCAATTCTGAAATTTTTAGCTTTTTCCTGTTAATCCTAGCATGATAAAGAAGATTCAAAGAGAGTGAGATGCCAGCTCCTTTCATTCAGTCAGTAGCTTCAAACATTTCTGGTATATGAAAAACATGTTTTTCAATGGCAAAAATCAATGAATATTGTAAATGCACAAACAGTAATATCTCCACATTGCACGGTGCAATTCTGAAATTTTTAGCTTTTTCCTGTTAATCCTAGCATGATAAAGAAGATTCAAAGAGAGTGAGATGCCAGCTCCTTTCATTCAGTCAGTAGCTTCAAACATTTCTGGACGTTTTTCAATGGCAAAAATCAATGAATATTGTAAATGCACAAACAGTAATATCTCCACATTGCACGGTGCAATTCTGAAATTTTTAGCTTTTTCCTGTTAATCCTAGCATGATAAAGAAGATTCAAAGAGAGTGAGATGCCAGCTCCTTTCATTCAGTCAGTAGCTTCAAACATTTCTGGTATATGAAAAACATGTTTTTCAATGGCAAAAATCAATGAATATTGTAAATGCACAAACAGTAATATCTCCACATTGCACGGTGCAATTCTGAAATTTTTAGCTTTTTCCTGTTAATCCTAGCATGATAAAGAAGATTCAAAGAGAGTGAGATGCCAGCTCCTTTCATTCAGTCAGTAGCTTCAAACATTTCTGGTATATGAAAAACATGTTTTTCAATGGCAAAAATCAATGAATATTGTAAATGCACAAACAGTCATATCTCCACATTGCACGGTGCAATTCTGAAATTTTTAGCTTTTTCCTGTTAATCCTAGCATGATAAAGAAGATTCAAAGAGAGTGAGATGCCAGCTCCTTTCATTCAGTCAGTAGCTTCAAACATTTCTGGACGTTTTTCAATGGCAAAAATCAATGAATATTGTAAATGCACAAACAGTAATATCTCCACATTGCACGGTGCAATTCTGAAATTTTTAGCTTTTTCCTGTTAATCCTAGCATGATAAAGAAGATTCAAAGAGAGTGAGATGCCAGCTCCTTTCATTCAGTCAGTAGCTTCAAACATTTCTGGTATATGAAAAACATGTTTTTCAATGGCAAAAATCAATGAATATTGTAAATGCACAAACAGTAATATCTCCACATTGCACGGTGCAATTCTGAAATTTTTAGCTTTTTCCTGTTAATCCTAGCATGATAAAGAAGATTCAAAGAGAGTGAGATGCCAGCTCCTTTCATTCAGTCAGTAGCTTCAAACATTTCTGGTATATGAAAAACATGTTTTTCAATGGCAAAAATCAATGAATATTGTAAATGCACAAACAGTAATATCTCCACATTGCACGGTGCAATTCTGAAATTTTTAGCTTTTTCCTGTTAATCCTAGCATGATAAAGAAGATTCAAAGAGAGTGAGATGCCAGCTCCTTTCATTCAGTCAGTAGCTTCAAACATTTCTGGTATATGAAAAACATGTTTTTCAATGGCAAAAATCAATGAATATTGTAAATGCACAAACAGTAATATCTCCACATTGCACGGTGCAATTCTGAAATTTTTAGCTTTTTCCTGTTAATCCTAGCATGATAAAGAAGATTCAAAGAGAGTGAGATGCCAGCTCCTTTCATTCAGTCAGTAGCTTCAAACATTTCTGGTATATGAAAAACATGTTTTTCAATGGGAAAAATCAATGAATATTGTAAATGCACAAACAGTAATATCTCCACATTGCACGGTGCAATTCTGAAATTTTTAGCTTTTTCCTGTTAATCCTAGCATGATAAAGAAGATTCAAAGAGAGTGAGATGCCAGCTCCTTTCATTCAGTCAGTAGCTTCAAACATTTCTGGACGTTTTTCAATGGCAAAAATCAATGAATATTGTAAATGCACAAACAGTAATATCTCCACATTGCACGGTGCAATTCTGAAATTTTTAGCTTTTTCCTGCTAATCCTAGCATGATAAAGAAGATTCAAAGAGAGTGAGATGCCAGCTCCTTTCATTCAGTCAGTAGCTTCAAACATTTCTGGTATATGAAAAACATGTTTTTCAATGGCAAAAATCAATGAATATTGTAAATGCACAAACAGTAATATCTCCACATTGCACGGTGCAATTCTGAAATTTTTAGCTTTTTCCTGTTAATCCTAGCATGATAAAGAAGATTCAAAGAGAGTGAGATGCCAGCTCCTTTCATTCAGTCAGTAGCTTCAAACATTTCTGGACGTTTTTCAATGGCAAAAATCAATGAATATTGTAAATGCACAAACAGTAATATCTCCACATTGCACGGTGCAATTCTGAAATTTTTAGCTTTTTCCTGTTAATCCTAGCATGATAAAGAAGATTCAAAGAGAGTGAGATGCCAGCTCCTTTCATTCAGTCAGTAGCTTCAAACATTTCTGGACGTTTTTCAATGGCAAAAATCAATGAATATTGTAAATGCACAAACAGTAATATCTCCACATTGCACGGTGCAATTCTGAAATTTTTAGCTTTTTCCTGTTAATCCTAGCATGATAAAGAAGATTCAAAGAGAGTGAGATGCCAGCTCCTTTCATTCAGTCAGTAGCTTCAAACATTTCTGGTATATGAAAAACATGTTTTTCAATGGCAAAAATCAATGAATATTGTAAATGCACAAACAGTAATATCTCCACATTGCACGGTGCAATTCTGAAATTTTTAGCTTTTTCCTGTTAATCCTAGCATGATAAAGAAGATTCAAAGAGAGTGAGATGCCAGCTCCTTTCATTCAGTCAGTAGCTTCAAACATTTCTGGACGTTTTTCAATGGCAAAAATCAATGAATATTGTAAATGCACAAACAGTAATATCTCCACATTGCACGGTGCAATTCTGAAATTTTTAGCTTTTTCCTGTTAATCCTAGCATGATAAAGAAGATTCAAAGAGAGTGAGATGCCAGCTCCTTTCATTCAGTCAGTAGCTTCAAACATTTCTGGTATATGAAAAACATGTTTTTCAATGGCAAAAATCAATGAATATTGTAAATGCACAAACAGTAATATCTCCACATTGCACGGTGCAATTCTGAAATTTTTAGCTTTTTCCTGTTAATCCTAGCATGATAAAGAAGATTCAAAGAGAGTGAGATGCCAGCTCCTTTCATTCAGTCAGTAGCTTCAAACATTTCTGGTATATGAAAAACATGTTTTTCAATGGCAAAAATCAATGAATATTGTAAATGCACAAACAGTAATATCTCCACATTGCACGGTGCAATTCTGAAATTTTTAGCTTTTTCCTGTTAATCCTAGCATGATAAAGAAGATTCAAAGAGAGTGAGATGCCAGCTCCTTTCATTCAGTCAGTAGCTTCAAACATTTCTGGACGTTTTTCAATGGCAAAAATCAATGAATATTGTAAATGCACAAACAGTAATATCTCCACATTGCACGGTGCAATTCTGAAATTTTTTGCTTTTTCCTGCTAATCCTAGCATGATAAAGAAGATTCAAAGAGAGTGAGATGCCAGCTCCTTTCATTCAGTCAGTAGCTTCAAACATTTCTGGACGTTTTTCAATGGCAAAAATCAATGAATATTGTAAATGCACAAACAGTAATATCTCCACATTGCACGGTGCAATTCTGAAATTTTTAGCTTTTTCCTGTTAATCCTAGCATGATAAAGAAGATTCAAAGAGAGTGAGATGCCAGCTCCTTTCATTCAGTCAGTAGCTTCAAACATTTCTGGTATATGAAAAACATGTTTTTCAATGGCAAAAATCAATGAATATTGTAAATGCACAAACAGTAATATCTCCACATTGCACGGTGCAATTCTGAAATTTTTAGCTTTTTCCTGTTAATCCTAGCATGATAAAGAAGATTCAAAGAGAGTGAGATGCCAGCTCCTTTCATTCAGTCAGTAGCTTCAAACATTTCTGGACGTTTTTCAATGGCAAAAATCAATGAATATTGTAAATGCACAAACAGTAATATCTCCACATTGCACGGTGCAATTCTGAAATTTTTTGCTTTTTCCTGCTAATCCTAGCATGATAAAGAAGATTCAAAGAGAGTGAGATGCCAGCTCCTTTCATTCAGTCAGTAGCTTCAAACATTTCTGGACGTTTTTCAATGGCAAAAATCAATGAATATTGTAAATGCACAAACAGTAATATCTCCACATTGCACGGTGCAATTCTGAAATTTTTAGCTTTTTCCTGTTAATCCTAGCATGATAAAGAAGATTCAAAGAGAGTGAGATGCCAGCTCCTTTCATTCAGTCAGTAGCTTCAAACATTTCTGGTATATGAAAAACATGTTTTTCAATGGCAAAAATCAATGAATATTGTAAATGCACAAACAGTAATATCTCCACATTGCACGGTGCAATTCTGAAATTTTTTGCTTTTTCCTGTTAATCCTAGCATGATAAAGAAGATTCAAAGAGAGTGAGATGCCAGCTCCTTTCATTCAGTCAGTAGCTTCAAACATTTCTGGACGTTTTTCAATGGCAAAAATCAATGAATATTGTAAATGCACAAACAGTAATATCTCCACATTGCACGGTGCAATTCTGAAATTTTTAGCTTTTTCCTGTTAATCCTAGCATGATAAAGAAGATTCAAAGAGAGTGAGATGCCAGCTCCTTTCATTCAGTCAGTAGCTTCAAACATTTCTGGTATATGAAAAACATGTTTTTCAATGGCAAAAATCAATGAATATTGTAAATGCACAAACAGTAATATCTCCACATTGCACGGTGCAATTCTGAAATTTTTAGCTTTTTCCTGTTAATCCTAGCATGATAAAGAAGATTCAAAGAGAGTGAGATGCCAGCTCCTTTCATTCAGTCAGTAGCTTCAAACATTTCTGGACGTTTTTCAATGGCAAAAATCAATGAATATTGTAAATGCACAAACAGTAATATCTCCACATTGCACGGTGCAATTCTGAAATTTTTAGCTTTTTCCTGTTAATCCTAGCATGATAAAGAAGATTCAAAGAGAGTGAGATGCCAGCTCCTTTCATTCAGTCAGTAGCTTCAAACATTTCTGGACGTTTTTCAATGGCAAAAATCAATGAATATTGTAAATGCACAAACAGTAATATCTCCACATTGCACGGTGCAATTCTGAAATTTTTAGCTTTTTCCTGTTAATCCTAGCATGATAAAGAAGATTCAAAGAGAGTGAGATGCCAGCTCCTTTCATTCAGTCAGTAGCTTCAAACATTTCTGGTATATGAAAAACATGTTTTTCAATGGCAAAAATCAATGAATATTGTAAATGCACAAACAGTAATATCTCCACATTGCACGGTGCAATTCTGAAATTTTTAGCTTTTTCCTGTTAATCCTAGCATGATAAAGAAGATTCAAAGAGAGTGAGATGCCAGCTCCTTTCATTCAGTCAGTAGCTTCAAACATTTCTGGACGTTTTTCAATGGCAAAAATCAATGAATATTGTAAATGCACAAACAGTAATATCTCCACATTGCACGGTGCAATTCTGAAATTTTTAGCTTTTTCCTGTTAATCCTAGCATGATAAAGAAGATTCAAAGAGAGTGAGATGCCAGCTCCTTTCATTCAGTCAGTAGCTTCAAACATTTCTGGTATATGAAAAACATGTTTTTCAATGGCAAAAATCAATGAATATTGTAAATGCACAAACAGTAATATCTCCACATTGCACGGTGCAATTCTGAAATTTTTAGCTTTTTCCTGTTAATCCTAGCATGATAAAGAAGATTCAAAGAGAGTGAGATGCCAGCTCCTTTCATTCAGTCAGTAGCTTCAAACATTTCTGGTATATGAAAAACATGTTTTTCAATGGCAAAAATCAATGAATATTGTAAATGCACAAACAGTAATATCTCCACATTGCACGGTGCAATTCTGAAATTTTTAGCTTTTTCCTGTTAATCCTAGCATGATAAAGAAGATTCAAAGAGAGTGAGATGCCAGCTCCTTTCATTCAGTCAGTAGCTTCAAACATTTCTGGTATATGAAAAACATGTTTTTCAATGGCAAAAATCAATGAATATTGTAAATGCACAAACAGTAATATCTCCACATTGCACGGTGCAATTCTGAAATTTTTAGCTTTTTCCTGTTAATCCTAGCATGATAAAGAAGATTCAAAGAGAGTGAGATGCCAGCTCCTTTCATTCAGTCAGTAGCTTCAAACATTTCTGGTATATGAAAAACATGTTTTTCAATGGCAAAAATCAATGAATATTGTAAATGCACAAACAGTAATATCTCCACATTGCACGGTGCAATTCTGAAATTTTTAGCTTTTTCCTGTTAATCCTAGCATGATAAAGAAGATTCAAAGAGAGTGAGATGCCAGCTCCTTTCATTCAGTCAGTAGCTTCAAACATTTCTGGACGTTTTTCAATGGCAAAAATCAATGAATATTGTAAATGCACAAACAGTAATATCTCCACATTGCACGGTGCAATTCTGAAATTTTTAGCTTTTTCCTGTTAATCCTAGCATGATAAAGAAGATTCAAAGAGAGTGAGATGCCAGCTCCTTTCATTCAGTCAGTAGCTTCAAACATTTCTGGTATATGAAAAACATGTTTTTCAATGGCAAAAATCAATGAATATTGTAAATGCACAAACAGTAATATCTCCACATTGCACGGTGCAATTCTGAAATTTTTAGCTTTTTCCTGTTAATCCTAGCATGATAAAGAAGATTCAAAGAGAGTGAGATGCCAGCTCCTTTCATTCAGTCAGTAGCTTCAAACATTTCTGGACGTTTTTCAATGGCAAAAATCAATGAATATTGTAAATGCACAAACAGTAATATCTCCACATTGCACGGTGCAATTCTGAAATTTTTAGCTTTTTCCTGTTAATCCTAGCATGATAAAGAAGATTCAAAGAGAGTGAGATGCCAGCTCCTTTCATTCAGTCAGTAGCTTCAAACATTTCTGGTATATGAAAAACATGTTTTTCAATGGCAAAAATCAATGAATATTGTAAATGCACAAACAGTAATATCTCCACATTGCACGGTGCAATTCTGAAATTTTTAGCTTTTTCCTGTTAATCCTAGCATGATAAAGAAGATTCAAAGAGAGTGAGATGCCAGCTCCTTTCATTCAGTCAGTAGCTTCAAACATTTCTGGACGTTTTTCAATGGCAAAAATCAATGAATATTGTAAATGCACAAACAGTAATATCTCCACATTGCACGGTGCAATTCTGAAATTTTTAGCTTTTTCCTGTTAATCCTAGCATGATAAAGAAGATTCAAAGAGAGTGAGATGCCAGCTCCTTTCATTCAGTCAGTAGCTTCAAACATTTCTGGTATATGAAAAACATGTTTTTCAATGGCAAAAATCAATGAATATTGTAAATGCACAAACAGTAATATCTCCACATTGCACGGTGCAATTCTGAAATTTTTAGCTTTTTCCTGTTAATCCTAGCATGATAAAGAAGATTCAAAGAGAGTGAGATGCCAGCTCCTTTCATTCAGTCAGTAGCTTCAAACATTTCTGGACGTTTTTCAATGGCAAAAATCAATGAATATTGTAAATGCACAAACAGTAATATCTCCACATTGCACGGTGCAATTCTGAAATTTTTAGCTTTTTCCTGTTAATCCTAGCATGATAAAGAAGATTCAAAGAGAGTGAGATGCCAGCTCCTTTCATTCAGTCAGTAGCTTCAAACATTTCTGGTATATGAAAAACATGTTTTTCAATGGCAAAAATCAATGAATATTGTAAATGCACAAACAGTAATATCTCCACATTGCACGGTGCAATTCTGAAATTTTTAGCTTTTTCCTGTTAATCCTAGCATGATAAAGAAGATTCAAAGAGAGTGAGATGCCAGCTCCTTTCATTCAGTCAGTAGCTTCAAACATTTCTGGTATATGAAAAACATGTTTTTCAATGGCAAAAATCAATGAATATTGTAAATGCACAAACAGTAATATCTCCACATTGCACGGTGCAATTCTGAAATTTTTAGCTTTTTCCTGTTAATCCTAGCATGATAAAGAAGATTCAAAGAGAGTGAGATGCCAGCTCCTTTCATTCAGTCAGTAGCTTCAAACATTTCTGGACGTTTTTCAATGGCAAAAATCAATGAATATTGTAAATGCACAAACAGTAATATCTCCACATTGCACGGTGCAATTCTGAAATTTTTAGCTTTTTCCTGTTAATCCTAGCATGATAAAGAAGATTCAAAGAGAGTGAGATGCCAGCTCCTTTCATTCAGTCAGTAGCTTCAAACATTTCTGGTATATGAAAAACATGTTTTTCAATGGCAAAAATCAATGAATATTGTAAATGCACAAACAGTAATATCTCCACATTGCACGGTGCAATTCTGAAATTTTTAGCTTTTTCCTGTTAATCCTAGCATGATAAAGAAGATTCAAAGAGAGTGAGATGCCAGCTCCTTTCATTCAGTCAGTAGCTTCAAACATTTCTGGACGTTTTTCAATGGCAAAAATCAATGAATATTGTAAATGCACAAACAGTAATATCTCCACATTGCACGGTGCAATTCTGAAATTTTTAGCTTTTTCCTGTTAATCCTAGCATGATAAAGAAGATTCAAAGAGAGTGAGATGCCAGCTCCTTTCATTCAGTCAGTAGCTTCAAACATTTCTGGTATATGAAAAACATGTTTTTCAATGGCAAAAATCAATGAATATTGTAAATGCACAAACAGTAATATCTCCACATTGCACGGTGCAATTCTGAAATTTTTAGCTTTTTCCTGTTAATCCTAGCATGATAAAGAAGATTCAAAGAGAGTGAGATAAGAAAAGATTCAATTTGCCTTTTTCTGATTTCTTTTTATACTCTCATTTAAAGAGCATTATTCTGGAATTCATTTCTAGCAAATTTATCGTTTCCGAAATCTCGGTGAACCTGTTAAGTAACACATCCCATAAGATTTTTTGGAGCCTGAGACACCTATATAACAGCTTCAATAATGACCTCTCTTTCCAAAAACATCTTTACATGATTCGATGGGAAAAGGACCTAAAACTCAATTTCCAATCCGACCAATGGGAGAATGCTCTTCTTTTCTCACAAGCCTCTAATATATCTATGCCCTTACAAGAGGCCTACTTCAAAATTTTAACCAGATGGTACTACACTCCAATCAGGCTCCACTATATAAAGCCCAGCAACTCTCCCCTCTGTTGGAGGGAGTGCGGCCTCAGGGGAGATCTGTTACATCTCTTTTGGAGCTGCCCTAAAATCCGCAATCTATGGGCTCAGATCTCTTCTTTGGTAGATGATCTCTTGGGCAGACCACTAATATTGACCCCTCAAAGGGCTTTACTATCCTTGGATCTTGAATCATACAAGTCGTTTGAAAGATCTTTGGTGATTCATTTATTCTCAGTTTGTAAGAATACATTGGCTTTTTATTGGAGAAAGTCACATGTCCCCACTTTGGAGGACTTAGTTGATAAGATGAATCTCCATAGAATATTTGAACTCAGATTTGCCCTTATTAACAATAATTTACTTAAATTTTCTAAGAGGTGGGATATTTGGTCCATTAAGTTCCCTCAACCATCTCATAATGCTGGAATATCTTAATAGGTGTTACATGTTTAGCTTATTAATATGTTTAATTTTGCTAATATGATAGTGATGTGTGTTTAATTGTTCAAGTTATCTATTATCGTGTTTATTATTTGACGAACAAATTTCTCCCACCTTCCCTGATTATTCCATTTCCGTTTGTACCCTTTCCCTTCCCCTTCCTCGGAATTACCCCTTCCCACGAATATTCTTATTTCACTACTTTATGCTACGATTGTTATTCCCCTGTTAAACTGTTTATTAAAAATAAAAAAAAATATGGTAAAACAAAGAGAGTGAGATGCCAGCTCCTTTCATTCAGTCAGTAGCTTCAAACATTTCTGGACGTTTTTCAATGGCAAAAATCAATGAATATTGTAAATGCACAAACAGTAATATCTCCACATTGCACGGTGCAATTCTGAAATTTTTAGCTTTTTCCTGTTAATCCTAGCATGATAAAGAAGATTCAAAGAGAGTGAGATGCCAGCTCCTTTCATTCAGTCAGTAGCTTCAAACATTTCTGGTATATGAAAAACATGTTTTTCAATGGCAAAAATCAATGAATATTGTAAATGCACAAACAGTAATATCTCCACATTGCACGGTGCAATTCTGAAATTTTTAGCTTTTTCCTGTTAATCCTAGCATGATAAAGAAGATTCAAAGAGAGTGAGATGCCAGCTCCTTTCATTCAGTCAGTAGCTTCAAACATTTCTGGACGTTTTTCAATGGCAAAAATCAATGAATATTGTAAATGCACAAACAGTAATATCTCCACATTGCACGGTGCAATTCTGAAATTTTTAGCTTTTTCCTGTTAATCCTAGCATGATAAAGAAGATTCAAAGAGAGTGAGATGCCAGCTCCTTTCATTCAGTCAGTAGCTTCAAACATTTCTGGACGTTTTTCAATGGCAAAAATCAATGAATATTGTAAATGCACAAACAGTAATATCTCCACATTGCACGGTGCAATTCTGAAATTTTTAGCTTTTTCCTGTTAATCCTAGCATGATAAAGAAGATTCAAAGAGAGTGAGATGCCAGCTCCTTTCATTCAGTCAGTAGCTTCAAACATTTCTGGTATATGAAAAACATGTTTTTCAATGGCAAAAATCAATGAATATTGTAAATGCACAAACAGTAATATCTCCACATTGCACGGTGCAATTCTGAAATTTTTAGCTTTTTCCTGTTAATCCTAGCATGATAAAGAAGATTCAAAGAGAGTGAGATGCCAGCTCCTTTCATTCAGTCAGTAGCTTCAAACATTTCTGGACGTTTTTCAATGGCAAAAATCAATGAATATTGTAAATGCACATACAGTAATATCTCCACATTGCACGGTGCAATTCTGAAATTTTTAGCTTTTTCCTGTTAATCCTAGCATGATAAAGAAGATTCAAAGAGAGTGAGATGCCAGCTCCTTTCATTCAGTCAGTAGCTTCAAACATTTCTGGTATATGAAAAACATGTTTTTCAATGGCAAAAATCAATGAATATTGTAAATGCACAAACAGTAATATCTCCACATTGCACGGTGCAATTCTGAAATTTTTAGCTTTTTCCTGTTAATCCTAGCATGATAAAGAAGATTCAAAGAGAGTGAGATGCCAGCTCCTTTCATTCAGTCAGTAGCTTCAAACATTTCTGGTATATGAAAAACATGTTTTTCAATGGCAAAAATCAATGAATATTGTAAATGCACAAACAGTAATATCTCCACATTGCACGGTGCAATTCTGAAATTTTTAGCTTTTTCCTGTTAATCCTAGCATGATAAAGAAGATTCAAAGAGAGTGAGATGCCAGCTCCTTTCATTCAGTCAGTAGCTTCAAACATTTCTGGTATATGAAAAACATGTTTTTCAATGGCAAAAATCAATGAATATTGTAAATGCACAAACAGTAATATCTCCACATTGCACGGTGCAATTCTGAAATTTTTAGCTTTTTCCTGTTAATCCTAGCATGATAAAGAAGATTCAAAGAGAGTGAGATGCCAGCTCCTTTCATTCAGTCAGTAGCTTCAAACATTTCTGGTATATGAAAAACATGTTTTTCAATGGCAAAAATCAATGAATATTGTAAATGCACAAACAGTAATATCTCCACATTGCACGGTGCAATTCTGAAATTTTTAGCTTTTTCCTGTTAATCCTAGCATGATAAAGAAGATTCAAAGAGAGTGAGATGCCAGCTCCTTTCATTCAGTCAGTAGCTTCAAACATTTCTGGACGTTTTTCAATGGCAAAAATCAATGAATATTGTAAATGCACAAACAGTAATATCTCCACATTGCACGGTGCAATTCTGAAATTTTTAGCTTTTTCCTGTTAATCCTAGCATGATAAAGAAGATTCAAAGAGAGTGAGATGCCAGCTCCTTTCATTCAGTCAGTAGCTTCAAACATTTCTGGTATATGAAAAACATGTTTTTCAATGGCAAAAATCAATGAATATTGTAAATGCACAAACAGTAATATCTCCACATTGCACGGTGCAATTCTGAAATTTTTAGCTTTTTCCTGTTAATCCTAGCATGATAAAGAAGATTCAAAGAGAGTGAGATGCCAGCTCCTTTCATTCAGTCAGTAGCTTCAAACATTTCTGGACGTTTTTCAATGGCAAAAATCAATGAATATTGTAAATGCACAAACAGTAATATCTCCACATTGCACGGTGCAATTCTGAAATTTTTAGCTTTTTCCTGTTAATCCTAGCATGATAAAGAAGATTCAAAGAGAGTGAGATGCCAGCTCCTTTCATTCAGTCAGTAGCTTCAAACATTTCTGGTATATGAAAAACATGTTTTTCAATGGCAAAAATCAATGAATATTGTAAATGCACAAACAGTAATATCTCCACATTGCACGGTGCAATTCTGAAATTTTTAGCTTTTTCCTGTTAATCCTAGCATGATAAAGAAGATTCAAAGAGAGTGAGATGCCAGCTCCTTTCATTCAGTCAGTAGCTTCAAACATTTCTGGACGTTTTTCAATGGCAAAAATCAATGAATATTGTAAATGCACAAACAGTAATATCTCCACATTGCACGGTGCAATTCTGAAATTTTTAGCTTTTTCCTGTTAATCCTAGCATGATAAAGAAGATTCAAAGAGAGTGAGATGCCAGCTCCTTTCATTCAGTCAGTAGCTTCAAACATTTCTGGACGTTTTTCAATGGCAAAAATCAATGAATATTGTAAATGCACAAACAGTAATATCTCCACATTGCACGGTGCAATTCTGAAATTTTTAGCTTTTTCCTGTTAATCCTAGCATGATAAAGAAGATTCAAAGAGAGTGAGATGCCAGCTCCTTTCATTCAGTCAGTAGCTTCAAACATTTCTGGTATATGAAAAACATGTTTTTCAATGGCAAAAATCAATGAATATTGTAAATGCACAAACAGTAATATCTCCACATTGCACGGTGCAATTCTGAAATTTTTAGCTTTTTCCTGTTAATCCTAGCATGATAAAGAAGATTCAAAGAGAGTGAGATGCCAGCTCCTTTCATTCAGTCAGTAGCTTCAAACATTTCTGGACGTTTTTCAATGGCAAAAATCAATGAATATTGTAAATGCACAAACAGTAATATCTCCACATTGCACGGTGCAATTCTGAAATTTTTAGCTTTTTCCTGTTAATCCTAGCATGATAAAGAAGATTCAAAGAGAGTGAGAT
Organism: Phyllobates terribilis; assembly: GCF_046119375.1. Classification (NCBI taxonomy): domain Eukaryota; kingdom Metazoa; phylum Chordata; class Amphibia; order Anura; family Dendrobatidae; genus Phyllobates; species Phyllobates terribilis. The sequence continues at coordinate 21,986 of NW_027371259.1, forward strand.
GCCAGCTCCTTTCATTCAGTCAGTAGCTTCAAACATTTCTGGTATATGAAAAACATGTTTTTCAATGGCAAAAATCAATGAATATTGTAAATGCACAAACAGTAATATCTCCACATTGCACGGTGCAATTCTGAAATTTTTAGCTTTTTCCTGTTAATCCTAGCATGATAAAGAAGATTCAAAGAGAGTGAGATGCCAGCTCCTTTCATTCAGTCAGTAGCTTCAAACATTTCTGGTATATGAAAAACATGTTTTTCAATGGCAAAAATCAATGAATATTGTAAATGCACAAACAGTAATATCTCCACATTGCACGGTGCAATTCTGAAATTTTTAGCTTTTTCCTGTTAATCCTAGCATGATAAAGAAGATTCAAAGAGAGTGAGATGCCAGCTCCTTTCATTCAGTCAGTAGCTTCAAACATTTCTGGACGTTTTTCAATGGCAAAAATCAATGAATATTGTAAATGCACAAACAGTAATATCTCCACATTGCACGGTGCAATTCTGAAATTTTTTGCTTTTTCCTGCTAATCCTAGCATGATAAAGAAGATTCAAAGAGAGTGAGATGCCAGCTCCTTTCATTCAGTCAGTAGCTTCAAACATTTCTGGACGTTTTTCAATGGCAAAAATCAATGAATATTGTAAATGCACAAACAGTAATATCTCCACATTGCACGGTGCAATTCTGAAATTTTTAGCTTTTTCCTGTTAATCCTAGCATGATAAAGAAGATTCAAAGAGAGTGAGATGCCAGCTCCTTTCATTCAGTCAGTAGCTTCAAACATTTCTGGTATATGAAAAACGTTTTTCAATGGCAAAAATCAATGAATATTGTAAATGCACAAACAGTAATATCTCCACATTGCACGGTGCAATTCTGAAATTTTTAGCTTTTTCCTGTTAATCCTAGCATGATAAAGAAGATTCAAAGAGAGTGAGATGCCAGCTCCTTTCATTCAGTCAGTAGCTTCAAACATTTCTGGTATATGAAAAACATGTTTTTCAATGGCAAAAATCAATGAATATTGTAAATGCACAAACAGTAATATCTCCACATTGCACGGTGCAATTCTGAAATTTTTAGCTTTTTCCTGTTAATCCTAGCATGATAAAGAAGATTCAAAGAGAGTGAGATGCCAGCTCCTTTCATTCAGTCAGTAGCTTCAAACATTTCTGGTATATGAAAAACATGTTTTTCAATGGCAAAAATCAATGAATATTGTAAATGCACAAACAGTAATATCTCCACATTGCACGGTGCAATTCTGAAATTTTTAGCTTTTTCCTGTTAATCCTAGCATGATAAAGAAGATTCAAAGAGAGTGAGATGCCAGCTCCTTTCATTCAGTCAGTAGCTTCAAACATTTCTGGACGTTTTTCAATGGCAAAAATCAATGAATATTGTAAATGCACAAACAGTAATATCTCCACATTGCACGGTGCAATTCTGAAATTTTTAGCTTTTTCCTGTTAATCCTAGCATGATAAAGAAGATTCAAAGAGAGTGAGATGCCAGCTCCTTTCATTCAGTCAGTAGCTTCAAACATTTCTGGACGTTTTTCAATGGCAAAAATCAATGAATATTGTAAATGCACAAACAGTAATATCTCCACATTGCACGGTGCAATTCTGAAATTTTTAGCTTTTTCCTGTTAATCCTAGCATGATAAAGAAGATTCAAAGAGAGTGAGATGCCAGCTCCTTTCATTCAGTCAGTAGCTTCAAACATTTCTGGTATATGAAAAACATGTTTTTCAATGGCAAAAATCAATGAATATTGTAAATGCACAAACAGTAATATCTCCACATTGCACGGTGCAATTCTGAAATTTTTAGCTTTTTCCTGTTAATCCTAGCATGATAAAGAAGATTCAAAGAGAGTGAGATGCCAGCTCCTTTCATTCAGTCAGTAGCTTCAAACATTTCTGGACGTTTTTCAATGGCAAAAATCAATGAATATTGTAAATGCACAAACAGTAATATCTCCACATTGCACGGTGCAATTCTGAAATTTTTAGCTTTTTCCTGTTAATCCTAGCATGATAAAGAAGATTCAAAGAGAGTGAGATGCCAGCTCCTTTCATTCAGTCAGTAGCTTCAAACATTTCTGGACGTTTTTCAATGGCAAAAATCAATGAATATTGTAAATGCACAAACAGTAATATCTCCACATTGCACGGTGCAATTCTGAAATTTTTAGCTTTTTCCTGTTAATCCTAGCATGATAAAGAAGATTCAAAGAGAGTGAGATGCCAGCTCCTTTCATTCAGTCAGTAGCTTCAAACATTTCTGGACGTTTTTCAATGGCAAAAATCAATGAATATTGTAAATGCACAAACAGTAATATCTCCACATTGCACGGTGCAATTCTGAAATTTTTTGCTTTTTCCTGTTAATCCTAGCATGATAAAGAAGATTCAAAGAGAGTGAGATGCCAGCTCCTTTCATTCAGTCAGTAGCTTCAAACATTTCTGGACGTTTTTCAATGGCAAAAATCAATGAATATTGTAAATGCACAAACAGTAATATCTCCACATTGCACGGTGCAATTCTGAAATTTTTAGCTTTTTCCTGTTAATCCTAGCATGATAAAGAAGATTCAAAGAGAGTGAGATGCCAGCTCCTTTCATTCAGTCAGTAGCTTCAAACATTTCTGGACGTTTTTCAATGGCAAAAATCAATGAATATTGTAAATGCACAAACAGTAATATCTCCACATTGCACGGTGCAATTCTGAAATTTTTAGCTTTTTCCTGTTAATCCTAGCATGATAAAGAAGATTCAAAGAGAGTGAGATGCCAGCTCCTTTCATTCAGTCAGTAGCTTCAAACATTTCTGGACGTTTTTCAATGGCAAAAATCAATGAATATTGTAAATGCACAAACAGTAATATCTCCACATTGCACGGTGCAATTCTGAAATTTTTAGCTTTTTCCTGTTAATCCTAGCATGATAAAGAAGATTCAAAGAGAGTGAGATGCCAGCTCCTTTCATTCAGTCAGTAGCTTCAAACATTTCTGGACGTTTTTCAATGGCAAAAATCAATGAATATTGTAAATGCACAAACAGTAATATCTCCACATTGCACGGTGCAATTCTGAAATTTTTAGCTTTTTCCTGTTAATCCTAGCATGATAAAGAAGATTCAAAGAGAGTGAGATGCCAGCTCCTTTCATTCAGTCAGTAGCTTCAAACATTTCTGGACGTTTTTCAATGGCAAAAATCAATGAATATTGTAAATGCACAAACAGTAATATCTCCACATTGCACGGTGCAATTCTGAAATTTTTTGCTTTTTCCTGTTAATCCTAGCATGATAAAGAAGATTCAAAGAGAGTGAGATGCCAGCTCCTTTCATTCAGTCAGTAGCTTCAAACATTTCTGGACGTTTTTCAATGGCAAAAATCAATGAATATTGTAAATGCACAAACAGTAATATCTCCACATTGCACGGTGCAATTCTGAAATTTTTAGCTTTTTCCTGTTAATCCTAGCATGATAAAGAAGATTCAAAGAGAGTGAGATGCCAGCTCCTTTCATTCAGTCAGTAGCTTCAAACATTTCTGGTATATGAAAAACATGTTTTTCAATGGCAAAAATCAATGAATATTGTAAATGCACAAACAGTAATATCTCCACATTGCACGGTGCAATTCTGAAATTTTTTGCTTTTTCCTGTTAATCCTAGCATGATAAAGAAGATTCAAAGAGAGTGAGATGCCAGCTCCTTTCATTCAGTCAGTAGCTTCAAACATTTCTGGACGTTTTTCAATGGCAAAAATCAATGAATATTGTAAATGCACAAACAGTAATATCTCCACATTGCACGGTGCAATTCTGAAATTTTTAGCTTTTTCCTGTTAATCCTAGCATGATAAAGAAGATTCAAAGAGAGTGAGATGCCAGCTCCTTTCATTCAGTCAGTAGCTTCAAACATTTCTGGACGTTTTTCAATGGCAAAAATCAATGAATATTGTAAATGCACAAACAGTAATATCTCCACATTGCACGGTGCAATTCTGAAATTTTTTGCTTTTTCCTGTTAATCCTAGCATGATAAAGAAGATTCAAAGAGAGTGAGATGCCAGCTCCTTTCATTCAGTCAGTAGCTTCAAACATTTCTGGTATATGAAAAACATGTTTTTCAATGGCAAAAATCAATGAATATTGTAAATGCACAAACAGTAATATCTCCACATTGCACGGTGCAATTCTGAAATTTTTTGCTTTTTCCTGTTAATCCTAGCATGATAAAGAAGATTCAAAGAGAGTGAGATGCCAGCTCCTTTCATTCAGTCAGTAGCTTCAAACATTTCTGGACGTTTTTCAATGGCAAAAATCAATGAATATTGTAAATGCACAAACAGTAATATCTCCACATTGCACGGTGCAATTCTGAAATTTTTAGCTTTTTCCTGTTAATCCTAGCATGATAAAGAAGATTCAAAGAGAGTGAGATGCCAGCTCCTTTCATTCAGTCAGTAGCTTCAAACATTTCTGGACGTTTTTCAATGGCAAAAATCAATGAATATTGTAAATGCACAAACAGTAATATCTCCACATTGCACGGTGCAATTCTGAAATTTTTTGCTTTTTCCTGTTAATCCTAGCATGATAAAGAAGATTCAAAGAGAGTGAGATGCCAGCTCCTTTCATTCAGTCAGTAGCTTCAAACATTTCTGGTATATGAAAAACATGTTTTTCAATGGCAAAAATCAATGAATATTGTAAATGCACAAACAGTAATATCTCCACATTGCACGGTGCAATTCTGAAATTTTTAGCTTTTTCCTGTTAATCCTAGCATGATAAAGAAGATTCAAAGAGAGTGAGATGCCAGCTCCTTTCATTCAGTCAGTAGCTTCAAACATTTCTGGACGTTTTTCAATGGCAAAAATCAATGAATATTGTAAATGCACAAACAGTAATATCTCCACATTGCACGGTGCAATTCTGAAATTTTTAGCTTTTTCCTGTTAATCCTAGCATGATAAAGAAGATTCAAAGAGAGTGAGATGCCAGCTCCTTTCATTCAGTCAGTAGCTTCAAACATTTCTGGACGTTTTTCAATGGCAAAAATCAATGAATATTGTAAATGCACAAACAGTAATATCTCCACATTGCACGGTGCAATTCTGAAATTTTTAGCTTTTTCCTGTTAATCCTAGCATGATAAAGAAGATTCAAAAGAGAGTGAGATGCCAGCTCCTTTCATTCAGTCAGTAGCTTCAAACATTTCTGGACGTTTTTCAATGGCAAAAATCAATGAATATTGTAAATGCACAAACAGTAATATCTCCACATTGCACGGTGCAATTCTGAAATTTTTAGCTTTTTCCTGTTAATCCTAGCATGATAAAGAAGATTCAAAGAGAGTGAGATGCCAGCTCCTTTCATTCAGTCAGTAGCTTCAAACATTTCTGGACGTTTTTCAATGGCAAAAATCAATGAATATTGTAAATGCACAAACAGTAATATCTCCACATTGCACGGTGCAATTCTGAAATTTTTTGCTTTTTCCTGTTAATCCTAGCATGATAAAGAAGAATCAAAGAGAGTGAGATGCCAGCTCCTTTCATTCAGTCAGTAGCTTCAAACATTTCTGGACGTTTTTCAATGGCAAAAATCAATGAATATTGTAAATGCACAAACAGTAATATCTCCACATTGCACGGTGCAATTCTGAAATTTTTAGCTTTTTCCTGTTAATCCTAGCATGATAAAGAAGATTCAAAGAGAGTGAGATGCCAGCTCCTTTCATTCAGTCAGTAGCTTCAAACATTTCTGGTATATGAAAAACATGTTTTTCAATGGCAAAAATCAATGAATATTGTAAATGCACAAACAGTAATATCTCCACATTGCACGGTGCAATTCTGAAATTTTTTGCTTTTTCCTGTTAATCCTAGCATGATAAAGAAGATTCAAAGAGAGTGAGATGCCAGCTCCTTTCATTCAGTCAGTAGCTTCAAACATTTCTGGACGTTTTTCAATGGCAAAAATCAATGAATATTGTAAATGCACAAACAGTAATATCTCCACATTGCACGGTGCAATTCTGAAATTTTTAGCTTTTTCCTGTTAATCCTAGCATGATAAAGAAGATTCAAAGAGAGTGAGATGCCAGCTCCTTTCATTCAGTCAGTAGCTTCAAACATTTCTGGACGTTTTTCAATGGCAAAAATCAATGAATATTGTAAATGCACAAACAGTAATATCTCCACATTGCACGGTGCAATTCTGAAATTTTTTGCTTTTTCCTGTTAATCCTAGCATGATAAAGAAGATTCAAAGAGAGTGAGATGCCAGCTCCTTTCATTCAGTCAGTAGCTTCAAACATTTCTGGTATATGAAAAACATGTTTTTCAATGGCAAAAATCAATGAATATTGTAAATGCACAAACAGTAATATCTCCACATTGCACGGTGCAATTCTGAAATTTTTAGCTTTTTCCTGTTAATCCTAGCATGATAAAGAAGATTCAAAGAGAGTGAGATGCCAGCTCCTTTCATTCAGTCAGTAGCTTCAAACATTTCTGGACGTTTTTCAATGGCAAAAATCAATGAATATTGTAAATGCACAAACAGTAATATCTCCACATTGCACGGTGCAATTCTGAAATTTTTAGCTTTTTCCTGTTAATCCTAGCATGATAAAGAAGATTCAAAGAGAGTGAGATGCCAGCTCCTTTCATTCAGTCAGTAGCTTCAAACATTTCTGGACGTTTTTCAATGGCAAAAATCAATGAATATTGTAAATGCACAAACAGTAATATCTCCACATTGCACGGTGCAATTCTGAAATTTTTTGCTTTTTCCTGTTAATCCTAGCATGATAAAGAAGATTCAAAGAGAGTGAGATGCCAGCTCCTTTCATTCAGTCAGTAGCTTCAAACATTTCTGGTATATGAAAAACGTTTTTCAATGGCAAAAATCAATGAATATTGTAAATGCACAAACAGTAATATCTCACATTGCACGGTGCAATTCTGAAATTTTTAGCTTTTTCCTGTTAATCCTAGCATGATAAAGAAGATTCAAAGAGAGTGAGATGCCAGCTCCTTTCATTCAGTCAGTAGCTTCAAACATTTCTGGTATATGAAAAACATGTTTTTCAATGGCAAAATCAATGAATATTGTAA